>NW_008342631.1:403027-427768 GCF_000622305.1 Nannospalax galili | reverse complement strand
TCCCTGCAGACGCCATTACAAGATGGCGCTCACATCCGGTTCATGCTGAGCAGTAAATAAGTCAGTACGCATGCCCGAAGTAATTTTCCACCTTCTAGTCTCTGCCTACCTCGTGGAGTGATATGGGCTAATGAGTTTGCGACCAATCAAGAGTTGCCACGTCTAAGACGGGCTTACTAACCTATATAAGGGCTGGGTTTCCGACATTCGGGGTCTTCGCCCTGTAAGCTTATGCTCTCCCTCTCAAGATGCATTAAAGCTTTCTGCAGAAGGATCCTGAGTGTGCCGCGTCGTTCTTGCTGGCGAGACGATAGCGCAGGACAAAATACAAATGGCTGGAGAAATCCTAGGTCCTAGAGAAAAGCCTACATTTGCACATCCCTAAACTAACGTAATTTCTAACTTTATCCTAAATATGCATCCTTATATTTGCAGAGAAGTACATTTCACGAGACGATAGCGCAGGACAAAATACAAATGGCTGGAGAAATCCTAGGTCCTAGAGAAAAGCCTACATTTGCACATCCCTAAACTAATGTAATTTCTAACTTTATCCTAAATATGCATCCTTATATTTGCAGAGAAGTGTACATTTCACCAAAGAATCTTTTTTGCAGTACATGGAGACTATTACAGAGCTCTAGAACTACTCAAATGCAGAGAATAGCTGTACGTGATATGCTTAACTCTAAGTAACACATCCTCCACACATAGGATGAATGCATCTCTCGGCCCTCACCAGAGAAGTTTCTTTATGCAGCAGATGGTGATTAACACAGAAACCCACAATTTACCAGTGTGAAGAGAACAAGAGGTCACAGAGTGCTTATCCCTGAATAGGATATCTATTTTAAACCCCAGCCTCCCAAGGCTCAGTGATCATTGTGGAAGAGGAGGCATAAAGATTGTAAGAGCCAGAGAGGGTGGATGACCACAAGGAAACAGTATTCCAGACAGCTAGTCAGTTACTCATATGCACTCACAGTAATGGTGACAGCATACAGAAGTCCTGTGCAAGCTCAAACCAGGTGGAATTCTAGCATAGACATGGGGAGGTGGGTAAATAAACCAACCCAACATAAGAAGCTTTTGGCAATTGATGGCTGGTGAGAAGGGGAGACAGTATCTTAAAGGGATGGAGTTCTTGGTGGGCCCAGTGGATGGACCCACACTGAAGGACCCACACTGATGGTCCCACACTGGAACACAAACCAGACTCTATAGGCCATATTATATATGAGAATACATTAAATTGGGCAGAAGGCAGTGGGGATAGGAGAGGGGATCTAAATATCATCAAACTATATTGTGTGAAAAATCACAAAAACTCAATAAAAAGTAAAATTTAAGAATAACCAAATATTACAAAACAACAAAATATCAGTAAGTCATACGCATGTTTTAATATTAACTCCATATCATAATTCTCTCAATTGTCCAATAAAAATGTACCATTTTTTTTACCTGAAATCAAACACCCACTGGCAAAGGAAGACATAGTAATACAATGAAATGATTTTTAAAAGAAAATTTAAATAATATTCTTTATTCTATCTGACCACAAATGAATAACACTGGCCCAATACCTTTCCTCAATGCAAAATCCTATTGCAGTTTATACTACATCAATAGGAACACACAAATCTTTTGTGACACTTTTAGAACACAAGGGCCATGAATTTTATTTTTGGTCTTTTTGAAACAGGGTCTACCTGTAGCCCCAGCTGTCCTGGAACTCACTATGTAGACCAGGCTGGCC
Organism: Nannospalax galili; assembly: GCF_000622305.1. Lineage (NCBI taxonomy): Eukaryota > Metazoa > Chordata > Mammalia > Rodentia > Spalacidae > Nannospalax > Nannospalax galili. The sequence goes on along the minus strand of NW_008342631.1, from coordinate 426,009 downwards.
TTGAACTCACAGAGATCCGTCCGCCTCTGCCTCCCAAGTGCTGGGACTAAAGGTGTGCGCCACCATGCCCGGTATGAATATTTTTAAACAGGTTTCAGGAGACTCAGTTCAAACTGCCCTGGTTTAAACACCCCTCAATCCACACAACTGATAGAAACACCAAACAATAATAGCCATCAAAATTGTGTGTGTGTGTGTGTGTGTGTGTGTGTGTGTGTACCTTAAGACCAGTGACCACAGTATGGAAACCCATCAAGGAACAGGGAAAGCTGAAGAAGTACATAAATGAGGGGATAAAGGTAGGTTCAGCAGAGAGGGTACCAGGTCCTAACCCAGGCATCTCTCCTTCCAGAAATAAGCCCCTGCAACAGGCTGCACTTCCAGCACTAGCAGTGGGAAAAAAAGTCACAAGCAATCACTGCCTTGCTCTCAGTGATGATCCCTTTCCTCACGGGAGCACAAGTCATCTGATGAGCTCCTCTAACATTTTACCTCATGCATGTAGTAAATATGTCTGTGACTACAGAGTTACCATCGATGATATCAGAAAACAGAAAATGCCCTTGTGATCTAATGAAATACAGTTACATTCAAGGATAAAATCTGGCAAATGACTTATCTGCTATTCCAGAACTGCTTTGTAATGCCAGGGGGCTTGGGGCATCTCCCTCAGCTTCCAGCCCCAAAGGAAAGTAGAAGAGTTAAAAAGAACACTGTTTTCCACTTTCAATAGGAGAGAGAGCAGAAAGAAAGAAACGAATGTGGACAGTTCTATGGACGTGTAGATGGGAGGAGACGATAAGAACACAACATAGATTTGTCCATCCTCACAAAATCTCATGAATTACACAGTGAATATTTGAAATGAAAGGCACTTTCTCTTAAGGAGAGAGCTGCAGAGTAAGGAAGATCAAACTGGACATCTCAGAAGTATGTGCAAAGTTCTAATCTGGGTAGAGGTGAAATTCGTATTGTCAACCAAAGAACCAATAATAAACCTGGGGACCCAGTGCTTTCACGTACCTCAGTGCTAATAGCACCTTCAGCTCTGCTCGTCTTCTCATACTCCTGAGGATCACAGTCACATGTCTACAGAAGTGAGCAATAATAAAATTGCTTCTCACACTCGTGAGAACTACAGTCAAATGTTTACAGAACAGTGAACAATAATATGGCTAGAATATAACAATTCAGCAAAATAAGATGAGCACAGCAACATTAGCTCCATAATACATCCTCTTGGGAGATCAGCATGGCTCCCAAGAAACTACAGGAGTACCAGCATTCTAGAGAAATCATCTCAGGAAGCATTCTTGTATAAACTTTCTCATGAGACATAAGGCTCTCCTGATATACATAGTCAAAGTTTGGCTCAATTCACCAAGCGTATTTTTAAAGCTATAGGAGCACTGTTTTACAGTCCCTTCAATGGTGTTAGTGCTTCTTTTAAATTTTGATTGAATTCAGCGGTGAATTTGTCCAGTCTTAGGCTTTTCTTTCATGGGAGACTTTTTACTACTACTTGAATCTCATCGTTCATTATAGACATGCTTAAGTTTTTTTATAGCTCCTTGGTTTAATTTTTGGAGACCATGTTACCTAGAAATTCATTTTTTCAGCCTTTTCAATTTATTGTCACAAAACTTTTGAATCTCTAATGATATATTATCAATTGTAATGTTCATGTTTCCTTTCTAACTTTTTTCTTCTTTTGGCTCTAGGGGCCAATGGATTTTTCATCTTGTTTTTGTTTTCAAAGAATCAGTTATTTGTTCTACTGATTCTTTCTGTTCTTTTGTTTTTGTTTGTTTAATTTCATTATTACAAAACAAAACAACTACTTTGAGATTATATATATATATATTTATATATAGAATAAGTATATATATATAATATGTGTGTGCATCATTTATAGGGAGCAAATTGTGTGTGCTATGGCATACATGAGAATACTAGAGGAAAACTGTGTCACTAATTCTGTCCTTTTGGCCTTCCATCTTTACATTGGTTCCCATGATGGAACTCAGGTCATCAGGTTTGTATGGCCATCACTTTGATGACACTTTTACCTGCTGAGGAATCTCACTGGCCTCAAGTTTTCTTGCCTTTCTAAAACCTTGACTTACTTATCGAGTTATGGGTTTGAACTCTCTTTAATTTTTCAGTATAGGCACTTAGTTTGTTCATTATTGCTATGACAAAATACTGACCACTACCAACTTGGGGAGGAAAGGGTTTATTTAGCTTACATATCCCAGGTCACAGTTCATCAGGGAGACCAAGGTAGGAACTCAGGGCAGGAACCTGGAGGAAGGAGCTGGCACACAGGCCATGGAGGAATGCTGCTTACTGGCTTGCTCCTCTGGCCCCTGCTCAGCCTGCTTTCTTATACAACACAGACCCACCTGCCCAGGGGTGGCACCACCCACAGTGGGCTGGGCCCTCCCACATCACTCATCAAGAAGATGCCCCTCTGACATGGCCACAGGCCAGTCTAATAGAGGAAATTCCCCAATTGAGGCTCCCTCAACCCAGGTGTGTCAAGTTGACACTAAAGCTATCCGGCACAGGCACTGATAGCAGTGAATTTATATCTGAGAACAGAGTTTGCTGTATCACAAAACTTCTGGTATACAGTGTTTTCCTTTTTATTTGGTTCTTAGGATTTTCAAATTTACTTCTTGTTTGCTTAAATGATCTACATTATTCAAGAATGTGTTGTTCAATATCCAGGTGTATGTACAGTTTCTGTAGTTTCTCTTGCTGTTGATTTTTAGTTTTATTTTATTATGATTAGGTACGTTAACTGAAATAATTTTGGTACTTTTGTTTTTTGGAATATTTTTGGATATCTGTTAAGTCCATTTCATCTATAATACTGTTTGAATGAGGTTTCTTCACACTTAAATGATTTGGGGGGAGGTCTGGATGATCTATCTACTGATGAGAGTAGGGTATTTATGTCACCCACTCTTACTGTATCTGGGCCTAGCTGAGCCTTTATCTCCAGTGGTGTTTGTTTTACAGAATTATGTACATCAATATTTTATGCATATATTTATAATAATTATATCTTTTTATTGGCCATTCCTTTTATTAATATGTGCTGTTTCTCTAACTCTTCTTACTAATTTTGGCTTAAAAATCTACTTTGTAAGGCCAGGTGTGGTAGTGCACGCCTTTAATCCCAGCACTCGGGAGGCAGAGGCAGGCGGATCTCTGTGAATTCAAGGCCAGCCTGGTCTACATAGTGAGTTCCAGGACAGCTGGGGCTACAAGGGAGACCCTGTCTCAAAAAGACCAAGAAAAAAATCTACTTTGTTAAATGAAAGAAAAGATACTCCTGCCACTTCACACACACACACACACACACACACACACACACACACACACACTCAGGCACATTAACACTCAGAGTCAGCATGTAAGAGAGAATATGCCATAGTGTCTTTTTGAGTCTTACCCTATTTAATATAGAACTTTCTAAATCTATCCATTTTCCTGTAGATTTCATTATTTCATTTCTTTTTGTGACTAAATAAAGTGCTAATGTGTATATATACCACACTTTCATTGTCCACTTATCTGTTGGTGGATGTCTATGCTAGTTCCATTTCCTAGCATTGTGAATAGAGCAGCAATAAGCACAGATGAACAAGAATCTCTGTGATAGTATACAGTGTTCTTTGGGTATATGCCCAAGAGCAGTACTGCTATGTCATATGGTAGTTACATTATTAGTTTTCTGAGCTATCTCCACAGTGATTTCCATAATGTCTGCACTAATGTATACTTCTCATCAAAGTGAATAAAGATTCCTCCTTTCTTGAACTGTCACCAACACTTGTCCTTCGCTTTTCAAAATTTTAGCCATTCTGACTGGGGTGAGATAGAATCCCAAAGTACTTGTTTTGTTTTGTTTTGTTTTTTTGACAGGGTCTCCCTGAACTCCAGCTTCATCTCACAGAGATCTGCCTGTCTCTGCCTCCCAAGTGCTGGGATTAAAGATGTGAGCCACTATGCCCAGCTTCTCAAAGTAGTAGCATTTCCCTGATAGGTAGGAATATGTAATGACCATTTGTGTTTCTTATTTTGAGAAAAGTGTGTTCATTTTATTAGCTCATTTCTTGATTAGCAGTATTGTTCTTTCAGTGTTTAGTTTTTGTTTTATTTATTCTACGTTTAAACCCCCTGTCTCCTCCCATTCTGAAGGATGTCTGTACACTCTACTGGTAGTTTCCTTTGCTGTGAAGAAATTTAAATTTCATTTCACATAGCCTCATCTGTCAATTCTTGAGGCTATTTCCTGTACTGTTAGGGTCCTTTCCATAATGTTCTTGCTTATGCCTATATCTTGAAATGCTTTCTTCTAGCAGCTTTAATTAAGGTCTTTTGATCCATTTTGAATTGATCCAGAGCTTTTATCATAAAAGCGTGTTAAAGTTTGTCAAATGCTTTTTGCATCTATTGTATGAAATATACATCTAAGCAGTATTTTTTTTAGTCTTTTGAGACAGTATCTCCCTGTAGCCCCAGCTGGCCTGGAATTCACTATGTAGACCAGACTCACCTTGAAATCACAGAGATCCACTTGCCTCTGCCTCCCAAGTGTTGGGATTAAAAGTGTGCACCACCACGCCCAGCTAATATCCAGTTTTTTTTTAAGCACCACTTGTTAAATAGGTTTTTCTCCAGTGTATGTTTTTGACACATTGTCAAATATTATATGGCCATATTTATGTGGGTTTATTTATTGGTTGGATATTCTGGTCCATTGGTCTATGTGTCTCTTGTTGAGCAGTACCATGATACCATACTGCTTTTGTCACTATGCCTCTGTAGTATAATTTGAGGTCAAGTATTTTGATACTTCAACAGTGTTCTTTCTACTTAGGGTTTTGTTGGCTGTTTGTGATCTTTCCTGTTCCCATATGAATTTTTGGATTTTTTCAACTTTTATGAAGACTGCCATTGGAATTTTTATTGCAATTGCATTGACCCTTAGATTACTTTTGGTAATATATCCACTTTAACAATATCAGTTCTCCCAATGCAGGGCCATAGAAAGTCCTCCCATCATCTAGTGTCTTTTTCAATTTCTCTTTTCAGTGTCTTAAAATTTTCATTGATAAGTTCCTTTACTTTCTTCATTAGGTTTCTACCTTGGTACTTGATTTTTTTTTTTTTTTTGATATGCTGCTGGCACCTGCAGTAAATGGCAAAGAAGATTTGCATGAAGCTATTGGTATAATTTAAACTGCAGTGGATTTTTGTATTTGGGGAAGGGGACTTTGACCTGGTTCTGAGCACCATATGGGCTTCTGAAAGTTTTGAAACAAAGGCATGTTGGGTGTGAGTAGGTGGAGCATCACAGAGAACAAAGTGATAAGGAGGATCCTGGCAAAATCATCCTGGAAGGATTCTAGCTGCTAAGTCATTGGAAGTCATCAGGACACTGAGGGATGAGGCACCAGTCAGATATCAAAAACAATCAGATGTAAAGAATACCTTAGAAAAATTCCAGTTTAAATCAAAGAATGTAGAGATAACCATATAAGTTCAGAAGCTTGGAGACCTAGTTGAAATGTATTTGTGGCTATCTGACTTTGGTAAACAAAAAAAAAACATATCTTTGGCTAGGCACAAGGCCACTTGTCTCAAATGTCTAAGGGAATTCTAGAATCGTAAATGCTGGAGGGAGACTATTTATCTTCCTGGAGTGACTTGAGAGGCTGCCAACTCTTCTTCCTTTCCCCCTATCCTCTGCGGTCTTCACCAGCCCCAGGAATAAGACAGCTTTCAGAACTTCTCTTGCACTCATATGCTGGAAAAGTATATATGAAAAAGAAAATCTTCCCTGTAATTATACATTTCTGTCCAGGATGATTTATTCACTGTGAATGTAGCTTTTGAGACTCAGAAGAAGAATTCCTCCTAAAACGAGAAAGGAAAAAAGATTAGAAATGTCAAAGAATTAATGATTTGTCTCCATACCAAGATTACACTGCCAAATGCAATTGTAATATTTTAATGTGTAATGTGGTACATGTTTGAAAATATTTGAGGAACAGAAACATTTTTAATTAATTTTTATTTTATGTGTATGAGTGTTATACCTGCATGTATGTAAGTGTACCCATGTCGTGCAATGCCCATGGAGGACAGAGGAAGGCATCAGATCCCTAGACCTGGAGTTGCAGACAGTTGTTAGACACCATGTGTGTGCTGGGATTCAAACCCAGGTCTTCTGCAAGAGCAGCCAGTGCTTTCTTAACTGCTGAGCCATCTCACCAGCCCAGGATCAGAAAATTTTAGAAGTGTTCTTGGTTAATATCCTGTACTTTTCTGCACTGAAAATAACCACATTACAAAAGTAGGTTTATTCTTACTCCATGTTCCAATTACATATGTTCTCTACCTATTACTATTATTCTTCTAAATGGGCATAGTGTTAGATGGACTCCTAAAGACTTATTGTGCCCATAGATTAACACATCTCTCAGCTCCTACCACAGAGATCCATAACTGGTCAATGTGCAGAGAGTAAGAGACTACAAAGTGCTCAACCCTAAATGGGAAACCTCTGTCACAGTCTCTCCTCCAAAGGCTCAGGGATCATTATGAAAGAGGGACAGAAATACTGTTAAGTTCCAGAGGTGATGGATGACTATAAGGAAACAGTGTTTTCCAGACAATGGGGCTGTTACAAATACGAATGCACAGCAACTGTCACAACATGCATGAGATTTATACAAGTTCAAGCCAGAAAAATATCCCAGTACAGAGTTAGGGAAGTGGACAAGAAATCTCAACCCTAGCAATTAACAGTTGCTGGGATAGGGAAAGTCAGTTTTCTTTAAGGGTGTGACGCCAGGTAAGTTGACCAGGATCCAGTGGTTGGACCCACACCCAAGAGCATTTGGAGACACATAATAGACTTGATAATCTTAAAAAAAATAATCGAAGACATGAGGTGGGGGGCGGGGTAGAAGGAGGGTGGAGGTGGAGATGGAGGACATCTGAATATGATCAAAGCACATTATATGAAATTCTCAAAGAATCAATAAAAATATTTTAAAGGAGTTGGGAGATTTCTGCTGTTTAATTAGATAATTACAATGTTTGGTTCTAATGAGATTATTTGCACATCAACAGCAATAGCTGAAGTGTGTCTAAACCTGTTGTCTTTAAATCCATTGCTTTATGATGATGCAAATCTCATAAATGAGTGCTAGGAGAGCACTTGACTCCACTTCCTTATTTGAAAGAAATTTTGTATGAAAGCAAGGAGGAAAAACCTCTTCTCTTTCTATAAAAGGTATAAAGTTGAATAAATAGAGAAAATTCCTCTAACAGAGTATTATAATAAATACATGAAAAGAAATGGTATAATTGGAAATCATCACTTTGAAAACATTAATGAATCAAGGAATGCAGAAAAAGAAATGGTATAATTGGAAATCATCACTTTGAAAACATTAATGAATCAAAGAATGCAGATACTAATGACTGTCAACACACACACACACACAGACACACACAGACACACACACACATACACACACAGACACACACACACAGACACAGACACATACACACAGAGACACACACAGACACATACACACAGACACACACACACAGAGACACACACAGACACAGAGACACAAACACACACAGGCACACACACAAGAACAGGCACAGACACAAATACACATACAGACATATACACAAACACACACAAGCACACACATAGACAGAAATACACACTCACACACACACAGAGACACGGAAACACACACACAGACACAGACATACACACGCACACAGACACACACATACACAGACACACACACAGACATACACACAGACACACACCACACACACACAGACACATACACACACCACACACACACAGACACACACACCACACAGACACACAGACACACAGACACACACCACACACACACAGACACACACACACAGACACACACACAGACACATACACACACGGACACATACACACACAGACACACACAGACACACAGACACACATCACATACACAGAGACACATACACACATGCACACACACACACCACACACACATGCAGACACACACAGACACACACAGACACACATACAGAGACACACACACACATACACACAGACACACACACATACACACACACAGACACACACACAGACACACACACAGACACACACAGACACAAACACACAGACACATACGCAGACACACACAGGCAGACACACACACAGACACAAACACGCACACACAGACACATACACACACAGACACATACACACACACACCACACACACACACACACACACACACCCCCCACACAGACACACACACACACACACACAGTCACACACAGACACACAGACACACAGACACACACACAGACACACACACACAGACAGACACACACACTACACACACACACAGACACACACACACATACACACACACATACACATTCCCATAGACTGAAGCCCTACAACTCATGAGACTTACCAGTCTTTTCTGCTTCTGTATATCTAGCTCCTCCCATACAGTAATTTCTCACTAAATGCATATTAAATGAATGAATTTTGAATTCCAGGATTCCAGAAAATATATTCCCTGATACTTTATATTGCTCTATTACTCTGTTACTAGGTCTACCATGCTGTTTTGACTGCGTGGGTCTCCCTTAAGTGTGTGTGTGTGTGTGTGTGTGTGTGTGTTTTCATAGCTAAAGGGTATATAACTAAAAACACAGTGCCAGACAGGAGAAACCTCCGTTCAAGTTGCTGTTAAGGGTAATCCAAGAGACTCCCAAAATAACACAACTCTGGATTGCCTCCCAGAACTTGAAGGTAACACACTACTGCTGAAGACAGGGTGTACTTCAGACACAGGACTTGAAGCAATTGGGCTGGAACTTCCCTTGAATGGACAAATCCAGTAAAATAAATAGTCTAATAAATCCTGGAATATTAATGCCCCTCTCAACTCTCACCAGGGAAGTTTCCTCATGCAACAGAGGCAATGAAAACAAAAGGCCAAAGTGTACAGAAAAAAAGATTGCAGAGTGAGTGTCCCTGGATAGGACTCCTATCTTAAATCTCTGCCACTCAAGGCTCAGGGATCATTGTGAAAGAGGGGGCAGGATTGTAAGAGTCAAGGGTGATGAATGACCACAAGGAAACAGAGTTTTCCAGGCAGTTGGGAAGTTGCTCATATGAACTTTTAGCAATGGTGACAGCATGCTTAAGACCCATGCAAGCCCAAAACAGAAACACAGCTGACAAATTGAGAATTGGGAAAGAAGCCCCAACCTTATCTGATGAACTACTGGCAACCGAAGACTGCTGGTAGAGTGAAAGCTGTTTTCTTTAAGGGAGTGATGCTAAATAGGTTGACTAGGTTCCAGTGTATGGACTCACACCAAGACACATTTATTTGGGAACACAAACATGGCTCGATAAGCCTTAATGTATATGACAGAGAATATATTCCTTGATTCTTTATATTACTCTATTACTCTGTTACCAGATCTACCATTATATGACAGAATGCATGAACTTTAGTGGGGAGGGATGAAGGGTGTGGATAGGGGAGGTGTTTTAAATATGATCAAAATATATTATAAAATTTGTAAAACTTTTTTAAAAGGACATGAAGTTGAGTGGGTAGGGAAGTGGCAGTGGATCTGGGAGGAGATGGGGAGTGAATATGAGCAAAATACAAGTATGAAATTCTCTAAGAATTGATTTTAAAAAATTTTAATAACTTGCCTGTAGAGGTAAAGGAAGAGCTATAACAGGAGAGGGACGTGGATTAGCCTCCGATTTTACAGGGAAAATGAAGAAAAAAAGAGAGAGTGAGACAAAGATGTTGACTTGGTGTTTCTTATATCTGGAAGGATGCATAGTACGAATTTAATCTTCCTGGGATCCCAAACCATGGAATGAAAGGGAAGCATCTGAGAGTGAGAAGGGAGAGAGTGTGGTACCTGTGATGGCGGATACCTCTCAAGTCTGATCGTTAATACAGAGGCAGGCAAACAAGCAAACAAAAACAAAAACCACAATTCAACACGCAAATGGACTTTTAATAATGCCACATTACAGGAAGCTTTGATTATTAGGGAATAGTCAACATCTGAACTGCTTGAATTAGGAAATACTTCTTTTTTTTTTTGGTCTTTTTTGAGACAGGGTCTCCCTGTAGCCCCAGCTATCCTGGAACTCACTATGTAGACCAGGCTGGCCTTGAACTCACAGAGATCTGCCTGCCTCTGACTCCCGAGTGCTGGGATTAAAGGTGCCACCATGCCCAGCTGGAAATACTTTTTTTAAACAGACCATCAAAGAACCTTTCACAGCCTGGCCTATGGTGATGTGGGACACAGTGTATATGGAATTATCTAAGTGCAATGGAAATGAATAATGGCTGTGTTTCTGAGGAAATACAAGGGAAACCAACCCCTAAACATCCGGCTCATAAGACACTTGCAAATCACTCAGGAGCTGGAAGACAGTTGAAGTATGGGTACTACCACCGAGTGAACTGAAGATAAAAAGGGCTATTTTTGATGCCCAGTTCACCAGCTGGATATGACTATGCTCGCAGGAGTGTAAAGAAAAGTTGAATCATCATGTATAGGAACGGGAATGGGGCCTTGTGGCTTTGCTGAGCTCCATGATGCAATGAGATTTTTACTAGGTAGCAGAGGCTCTAGAAATTGTAAATGACCTTCACTGGTATATAAATTAGGTTCCTAAAGTCTTAAAGCAATCAAGGCTGATTAGAGAAGGGCAGAGCAGATTAAGAAGGGGTTTCTGGATCATCAGAAGGCAAATGTGGCAAGATTTTGGTTGAGCCAGAATTCCTAGCAGAAAAAGTTTACATCAAGCTGAATGCTTGTGAATCTTTGGAAGACTTTAAAGTGGAAGACATGGAGGAACAGCTTTAGAAATTTGTCTGGGGTCGCAAGAAAATCACCACATAATCTAAAGCAAAGCAAAACGTTTTCCTTCTGCAGAAGAATGTCAAGCAGCTCCAAATTCCACAAGCACACTTTGTTAAGATGATCTCTTTTTCGCCTAACTCAAAAGAGAGCTTGGCTGTCCCTGTTTAACTGAGGTTTCAACTGCATAATCTAAACCAAATTGGTTAATTTAAAGGGGAAGAAGACTTTTAAGTAAGAAATTTTAAATTTTAGGAATGTGTTTCATACAGGCAGTCACATTAAAGCCAGGGGTGGGGGGGAGAATATGACATGAGAGGACTCTGGCTGGATAAGCAAACTACAAGGCTACAAGTTACAACTGAAATGTTAAGAAGCAAATAACATTAAAGTAGCTATTAGCTCTATAGCAAGGGCACTGAAAAGAAAAACAAGCATAAAATGTTTTTGACAGGAAAAAAATTCATTTCTTAGATTTATTTTTTATGTTGGTTAAAAATACAGTACAAGCCAGGCATGGTAGCACGCACACCTGTAATCCCAGCACTCGGGAGGCAGAGGCAGGCGGATCTCTGTGGTCTATATAGTGAGCTCCAGGACAGCTCCGGCTACAGGAAGACCCTGTCTCAAAAAGACCAAAAATAAATAAATAAATAAATAAATAAATAAATAAATAAATAATAAATAAATATAGTACAAGTGATAAACAAAAGATAACCATTGAGAGCAGGGCATGACTTTGAATATATATTTTAATCCTAGACAAATGTGAGCCTATGAGTAGATTTAGGATCCAAGGTCTCTGAGAACTGACAAGTTCCATGATGGGAAGAGAACAATGGAGCAGTGGAAATAAATTGCAGATTGTAGTTTATTCTCGAAGTCTCTAGTTTACTTTGTGATGGTAAAAGTCCCTTTGCAAGAAAAGGCGGTGTAGTACATTTTATATTTATTAGATTGGCTTACAGGATAGAGTCCATAGTCCAACAATACCACACTGAAGAGGTTGAGAATCTGGTAGGTCCTCAGTCCACAGGCTGAATGTCACAGCAGACCCAATCTAGCACTGAAGGCATAGAGGATTCTTGGAGATCTACTGGTCTTCAGTCAATGTTGAACTCCAAAGAAGCTGCCACAGTAACAAGATAGAAACTCGCCAGTAAGAGGGAGGGCAAGCAGGCAAAAAACACAAGCTCCCTTCTGCTATGTCTTTATTTTTAACATATTTTTATTGAAGTTTTGTGCATTTTATGTAATACATCTTAATCAGATTCAGACCCTCTCTCCTATCTCCCTCATACCCACCCCCCCACACACACACCAGACCTTGTGCATTCTGTAACATGTGCTAAGGCCTATCTAATCAAGTATGTCCTCAGATGTCCCTCATTGTGAGGATCCACTGGAGCCTGGTGCAACTTTCCATCACCCAGCAGTGATCAGCTACCAGCAGTTCCTCAGCTAAAGTTGGGGCTCCCCAGTGCTATGCTGGAGTTTTACCTGATTTGAGTTTGTATGGGCCCTGTGTATGCTGTCACCATTGCTGTAAGTTCATAAGATGCAGTTCCCAGAAACCTGGAAAACTGTTTCCTTGTGGTCATCCACCACCTCTGGCTCTTACAATCTTTCTACTCCCTCTTCCACAATAGTCCCCATCCCTTGTATGGCTGAGGCTTAATATATGAGTCCTATCCAGGGACATGCACTCCTTGTCTTTTATATGGGCTGCCATCAAAAAGGTTCTGTCCACATTTAGGGTGGGTCTTCCAACTTCAAGTAATATCATGAAGAAAGTCTCTCACATTTCAGTTCATTTCAGATCCAGTAAAGTTGAAAAACAAGATTACAGGTGTGTATATATTTATAGCAGCATGTTGTGGTCTCTGCAAGCTCGGTCACCAATGTCATTCATGCTGTACTAGGACCAGTGTCCTGTCAAGCCACTGATCCTTCAGTAATGAATTAGCAAGCAAGCCAGAGAAGGTTGTTGGATATCTGCAACAATCCAAATGAACAGACACTATGTGACTGGAGAAAGAGGAAACAGGAGCCACTGGACTGAGTTAAAAGCAACATGGGGGTGGGGGCAGGGACTGGAGAGATGGCTCAGTAGTTAAGAGCACTGGTCGTTCTTGCAGAAGATAGGGTTTGAATCCCAGCATCCACATGGCAGCTAACAACCATTAGTAACTCCAGTTCCAGGGGAACCAACACTGTCTCTGTCCTCTGAAGGCACTGCACAACTCAGGTGCCCTTACACACATGCAGGCATAACACTCATACACAAAAAATAAATGTTTTTTAAAAAACAACATGGATAGCAGCAACCCATGAAACCTGGCCTATGACAACCTATACTGGCAGTTCGGCTGTATTCAGAGGCATGATTTTATGGATAGCCCAGGGAGAAAAAGGATAATTCTCAAGTTGTTAAATGACCATTTGGGGTACAACACATGCATATAATAGAGTTCAATGGGATTCAGGCCTCATCATTTTCCATGTGGAGGTCATGGACCATTGAATCCTCCCAGAAACTGAAAGCAGATATACTTTCTGAAATATCAGCCATCTACCCTCAAGTACCCCTGGAAGCTGCTTACTAGGTTCAAATGAAATCTTGTCATAGGGGAGCCAACAAATGCCAATAGCTAAGGCCAACAGCATTCCCATGAACATTCTGAAGGTTTGTCTACTGTCAGAACACGTGAGGCTATCTCCTGACTGTAGCCTCAACAGATGGATCTTCTGATGGATCAGTTACAGAAGTCAACCCGCTTGTTGTGATAATGACATGTGAACTTCATTGACCCTGTGCCTGTGAAGGATGCAAATATGCCCTCACCTGTGTGGACACTGCCACATGAAGTACAAGGAAGCAAGAGGGTGAGGCCACTACTAAGGTTTTCATTCATTTGTGGGGTTTTGTTGTTGTTGTTGTTGCTGCTGCTGTTTTTGGGTTCCTCGAGTGTTAGTGCTGTCAATTTGATAGAATCTACAATCACCTGGGAGTTGGGCCGCCAGGTATACTTGCCTGGAATTATCTTGATTGCATTAATTGAGGTAGGAAGACCTGCCGACTGGATGCCACCATTCCCTGGCTAGGATCAGTGAAGGGAGCTGAGCAATAGCAAGCATTCAGAACTTTCTGTTCCTGATTGTGGATGCAATGTGAGCAGCTACTTCAAGTTCCTGGTGTCTTGATCTCTGTCATGATGGAGTGTGCCCTTGAACTATGAGCTAAAATAACACTTCCTTAGGTTGCTTTTGTTTGGGGATGCTATTGTTGCTATGGAGAAAAATGAAGACAAGTGCTTATAGAGAATTTATACCAACAGGGATACTCATTTCACAAAAACTGATTATCAAACTGGGCTGATAGCCAAAGCCAATGATATTTCCTCCTATTTTACATCCCTACTGGGGCTAGGTTAATGGGGAAAAAATGGTCTGATTTGTGTTACCCATATGCACATGTGTTTAGGGCTGACCCCATAGGATTGGATAACCTACTAGGGATTCATCCCTGGAAAAAATTGATTCTCCCTCTACCAGCAGTCATTGATTGCCTGTAAATCTTCATCTATGTGTGAGGCCTTGTGAAAATTCCCCCATCAATGTCAGCATGCTTATTGGTGTAGGCGTTGTGCAGTCAACCATCTGTTGAGAGTCCATAGGTGTAACATGCCTGTTATGTCTAGAAAAATAGACTTGAGAATCCCATGTCATTTTAAATGTTTACATGACTAGTTTCACTGAGTATGTTCATGGGTAAAGTTTATCACCATTATTTTTAATTTTCGGAAAGTAAACACAACTCTTAACCTAGAAAATTTGAATTGTGATGAATGTAGCCCTATCTATCAAAACTATTGTAGAAGTTGAAGCCAAGTAGCTTAGTCTAGAATTGAACATGCTGACATAAATACATGGTACCGGAGAGTGCCTGTTGTCACATCTGTGTAACAAATTTATTATCCTCAGCAGCAGAAATACATGAGACCTCATTGCCTTCATTTATTGGAAAGAACTTAGCATGACAGTTAGGGTGGGTGAGTCCTGAGCAGTTGGCATCACATGCGTCTCTCCCATCCATCCCAGGTAGTCCCCAACAGTAAAGCTCACACTTCCGTCTCCTAGAAACTAATAGGTAACGACTAGCATAGCACTTCAGTCCCTTCCTAAATTATTCACCTTTCCTTCATTCCTGGCAAAAAAAATGACAAAAGGTCTTCTGACTCAGATACTTTGCACATTTCCAAAGTCACATCATCATCACATAAATTCTGAAAACAAAGTGTGTTCACTGGCTTAACATCCAACCCAATTTAGCAGTTCTGCAAGCATGTTGGTTGAAAAACAGTATGTTATTCTCAGGATCCTCCTAGTTGACCACTTTTTCTTATAATTCACTGTTGGAATGCCTCAGAGATAACACTTTCAGAACATCTCCCAAGGTCCCTCATTCAATGAATTTTGCCACCAGCCAAATGAAGAATAACTGGGGGAGGAAAGTTTGTCCAGAGAATTTAGAAATGAATGATGCTCAGAAAATGAAATGTCACATGCAACTTTAAGTGGCCCAGAAAAACATGAAAAATATGGAAATTTGCCCTTGTTGAAGGAGTTTTTCCAGCATGATCAGTAGTACAAAGATTTATCTTCTTTAATTACCTATCTTAATTCTAGAGTATTATTAAGTACTAAGGTATGACAACTCTTCCCACTTTTACAAGCACACTTCACAGAGGAACTCTCCCTTAGAGGCCTCTCAGGGTGTTTGCCTTTAAAGAAAACAGCCAAAAATCCTGGATAATCTCATATGACCTCAGGTTCCTAAAGACCAACCTGAATACCATTTTGTACATCTGTGCTACTGAGAACCTAGATCCAGATACATAGCAGTGCTCCTAGAAGTGAGCTAAGGTAGCTGAGTGGTTAGGAAAAGACCCATACCTCACAAGGATGATGTCAGGATATCTGTGAGCAGCTCCATTCCATTGCTAAGCCTGACCCTAAAATCTATACATCTATGACAAGCACGTGGGCGAGCACACATACCATTTTACAGTGCCTGTGCTTCCGCTATTTTGTATGTGTACATAACCCAAAAAACAAGTTGTATTACTTTTCTCATTGCTGTGACAAAATATCTGAGAAAATCAACTTAAAGGTTTCTTTTGGCTCACAGTTTCAGGGTACACTCCATTACTGTGTGGGAAATGTGGTAGAAATAGTAGGTATTGCTGTGGGACCAGCAAGTGGCTTGCCATGTTACCCCTGCAGTCAGGAAACTGTGAGAGATGAACACTGATGTTCAGATGGCTGCTCCATTTTCGCCCATTTTTGCAGTCTGAGACCCCAGTCCACAGTACGGTACTGTCCAAATTCAGAGTAGATCTTTCCTTTTCAGTTCAACCTCCCTGAAAAAGGCCTCATAGACACGCCCAAGGGGATGTTTCCTAGATGATTCCAAACCCAGTCAAATTGACAAGAGATTATTCACTGTAAAATATGTATGATACCAGATCTCCAAAGCTCCAATAACCCAATAGTATGCTTTCAACAAACCTCCACTCATGAAAAAATTACACAGCACCTCATACAGCTAGAATGCATTTCATTTATGAAAACGTGAATGTCATCCTGTGCATCTCTCAGATGTTCTGAAGATGAGTCTTAAAACTCATTGATAAATCTATGGCCACATTGTGAAAACTCAAACATCCTATGAATTCTGTGCAATGGTATACCAAAGTTAACCAAACCATCAAGTTACTGCTAACACTGCTACAATTTTTGTATAGTGTATATTCATGAGAATGCATAATGCTGTCCCGTGAGCAAAGTTAGTATGAGTATTATGGATCTGGGAGTTCTAGGGACCCAGGAATCTGTTCAACCAATTAATTTCAGTCTGTAGGATGAGCTCAGACTCTACTTGGTGAATTATAGTGTTGGGGGCTGGGGATCTGTGAAGTACAAATTTGGCAGTATTTTGAGTACCAATCGTAATTGATAGGACCACAATCCCAAAAGATGAATTGCAAGTTGTTCACAAGGAAAGAAAAGTAAGTAAAATGTCAGCAACAACTACAGGTAGAATTACCATAAAAAAGGAAAACTTTTGCCAAAATATTTTACTCATTTTCAACAAAGAATTAAATCAAAGAAAAACATGATTAAATTGTAATTTTGAAAAAATTTTACGTGGAGCTTGGTATGGTAGCACATGCCTTTAATCCCAGCACTTGGGAGGCAGAGGCAAGTGGATCTCTGTGAGTTGGAGGCCAGCCTGGTCTACATAGAAAGTTTCAGGTTAGCCAAGGCAACATACTAAGACCCTGTCTCAAAATAATAATAATAATAATAATAATAATAATAATAATAATTGATGTCTACTTATACAAAGTAATGTCTCATAGATGATTTCTTTCGGGTAAGCAAATCATATAATTTGATCACGTGCACCCATTTTCTCCCATCCTCCTTTCCCCTTCCATATGGTTCCCCTTCAAAATCTCCCAGTCTCCCTTCTGCACTCATATCACATCTCTGGTTTTATGCATCTACATTAAATCTAGGACCCACGATTGAAAAAACATAATATGGTGGTCTTCATTTGCTTCCATTTTCCAGCATGTGGCAAAGTTTCATTCTTTTCGTTGTTTTGTTTTGTTTCGCTTTGTTTTTGTTTTGTTTGACAGGTGACTCTGCCTCCTGAGTGCTGGGATTACAGGCATGCACTAGCATGCCCAGTGAAACTATCATTCTTCACCACTGACTACAGCTCACTTGTGTATAAACCTCCCTCCCCAGCTACAGGTTTTAACAAGTTTTGTTGTGCCAAGTATGACTTCTCTCCTGTGAATCAGTTTCAAATCCAATCAGAAAGCAGCTGGTTACCCTTGTAACAGTATGCTACCATTGAACCAATAAGCACATCTTGCCTAGCTGATTGGCTGTATCATACCGGCTGTAGGTTTGTAATACATAGCCTTTAATATGTTGAGGTATGTTCCTCCTGTTCCTAGTTTCTTCAGGCTCTTATCATGAATGGATGTTACAGTTGATCAAAGCTCCTTTTCACATTTTTTGATATGATAATGTAAGTACTGTCCTTGAGACCGTTAATCTCATATATTACATTTATTGGCATGCATATGATGAATAATCCTTACAACCCTGGTGTGGTGGATAGTTTTAGTGTCAACTTGACACACGTGGGTTGAGGGAGCCTCAACTGGGGAATTGCCTCCATAGGACTGGCCTGTGGCCATGTCTGTGGGGCATCTTCTTGATTGTTGAGTGATGTGGGAGGGCCCAGCCCACTGTGGGTGGTGCCACCCCTGGGCAGGTGGGTCTGTGTTGTATAAGAAAGCAGGCTGAGCAAGGGCCAGTGAAGCAAGCCAGTAAGTAGCATTCTCCATGGCCTGTGCTCCAGCTCCTGCCTCTAGGTTCCTGCCCTGAGTTCCTACCTTGGGCTCCCTGATGAACTGTGACCTGGGAGATGTAAGACAAATAAACCCATTCCTCCCCAAATTGGTAGTGGTCAGAGTGTTTTGTCACAGCAATGGAGAAATAAGCTAGAATATCTGGCATAAAGCCCACCCACTTATTCCTTAGGTATGATCTACTTTATATATAGTTGAATTAATTTTGCTTGCATTTTACTGATATTTTTGCACCAATGTTCATCAGGGAGATTGGCTTTGATTTTCCTTTTCTGTTGTGCTCTTATCCAGTTTGGACATCAGGATAATATATGGTCTTCATAAAAATGAGTGTGGTGGCATTCATTTTCTATTTTATGGAATCATTTGAAAAATATTGGTGTTAATACTACTTTAGAGGTTTGGTAGAATTCAGCACTGAATCCATTTGGGCCTGGGCTTTGGCAGTTGGAAAACTTTTTAAAATTTATATTTTTTGAGAATTTTGCACATGAATGCTGTATTTACATTATTTCAATCCCTTCTTCTCCCCCTCCAACTCCTTCCATGTCCCCCTCTCAAATTCACAACTTTGTCATTGGATTAAGTGTTTTCAGGTATGCCCTAACGAGCTTCTGAATTATAATGTCATCTATTGCAATGTCTCCCTTTCATCTCTAATTTTATTGAGTCTTCTCTCTCATGTTTTCTGGATAATGTGTCTAACAGTTTGTCAATATTATTTTTTTTAATCCAAACTTTTTCAGAGTCAGAATCTTTATAACCAGTGTTCTTCCAACATACAAGAAATACCACACAGAAAATGAAATGATCATGCAAGCAGGGCACCATCCTTCTCTGAAAATAGTGATTATAAAATTGCAAAGAGCATTCAGTAGAGAAAAAAGTACAGGGATTTTTCAGGAGGGATAAATATGCACAAGTATGAGCTGTTGTCCAATTATAAAATGAAACATCTCATAATTCACAGTCAAGAAAAATGTCAACCCATCTGCCTTTTGCCCTGTCCCACACATTCATCAACCGCTCCATTTGCCAGAAAGCACTCTGAAGAAGGGCAAGGCAAAATCATTTTTTAAAGATTTGTTTCGTTTTGTGTACCAGTGTTTTGCCTGTATGTATGTAAGTGCCTGGTGCCTGAGGAGATCAGAATAGGATGTTGGATCCCCTGGAACTAGAGTTACAAGTGGTTGTGAGGTCCCCTGCGGGTGCTGAGAACCAAACCCAGGTCCTCTGCAAGTGCTTATAACCAATGAGCCATCTCTCCAGTCCCAAAGTAAAACCCTTTAAGGAAAATTATTCATTACACACACCTAAGCACCTTCTATGCAAGCATGTCACTAATACTCGTCAAAAATGTCTCCCATTTTCAAGCATCAGATGACTGAATAGGTACATAATAATAACTAGTTCGGTATAAGGAAATGCCTGCTGGCATTCTTTTTTTTCTGCTGACATTCTTACTGTGATATTTTTTCTATCTTTTGAGATAACAAGACCAGCATGTTCACCTTGAGATTCTAATATATCTGCTTGAAATTTGCTCATAATTTTCTGCACACCAAAATAAGGTGGAAGGAGACAGCAAACTCCTCTTTTAATTCATATGAATATATCGTCTAGGGATTTTATGTCTATACACCTGCTCTGTTGTTTCAGTGAATCCCAGTAAATCCAGGTCAATTGCAAACACTTATTTCTTATTTCATTAAGCAGATATTTTAGTGTGGACAGGTGGCCAAAAATCTGGCTTTTGCTCTTTATGTGTTATTCTTCAATTGCCTTTTCTCTTTTTTAAAATGTTTTATTTACTATTTTTATTTTATGTGTATGAGTATATTGCCTGCATGTATGTGAGTACACCCATGTTGTGCAATCGCGGACGTCACCTACAAACAGCACCTCCAACTGGGCAAGTGTTCAAATACTTGAGTCTTTGGGGGGCACTTCTCATTCAAACCACCACACACGCTCTCAACATAAAACTGCCTACTCTAGAAACTTCATAAAAATGAAGTCATGCATGTGACTTTTTGGGTCTGACCTTTTGCATTTTTTTAAAAAAATATTTCTATTTTTATTTTATGTGTATGACTGTATTGCCTGCATGTATGTGAGTACACCCATGTTGTGCAATGCCGCGGACGTCAGAAGAGGGCTTCAGATTCCCCTGGAACTGGAGTTAAGGACAGTTCATAGCCACTGTGTGGGTGCTGGGAATCAAACCCGGGTCCTCTGCAAGAGCTGTCAATGATCTTAACCGCTGAGCCATCTCTCCAGCCACCGAATTGCCTTTTCTTGAAAAAGAAAATTGCCTGGCCTGTGTTAGGTTTCATTCCTTCTCAAGAATTACTGAAGTTCTTCAAATGTGGACTGCAATTCTCTACTCCAATTTCCCAAGCCTTAGCTGAATATAATGACGTTTGAAATTTGCATTCCACAAACCAATTGAGCATGTTCAGTTTGTTCCTACATGTGCTCAATACAGCTTTTTAGCTTTCTCCTGTTACTATTTGTGGCTTCTTTCATGAGCATCAGGGAGGGATGACTTTGATCAGAGAAGACATTGCACCAAACAGCTCCAGGTCTTCAGCCCAGGACTTCTCCATGCTTGCCACATAGGGGTATCCCTTTTCTCCTTGTGGCAGGCAGCTGCAGAACAATATCGATCATTTCACATAGTTGAGTGTTGATCTTGAGATGCTAAGACAGTGTTGTTGGCAGATGGAACAGGGGAAGACATCCAAAGACCTATATAACAGTGGAGAATAGAGACAATACCATTAGTTATACAGAATACATTTCTGCTGTACAACACTGTTCTTAGAATGACACACTTTATCCCATCACATTATACTTACTAATTATGAAATTCAGCTGCATGACCAGTTATATTCACCTGTGTTATATGGCAGCAATGACTTCATTAGGAACGGTATCTCCTCTTCAAGGTCCAGTTACTTCTCTTACTACACTACTTCATGTGACCTTCCATTGCTAAGTCCATTTCTCATTGAGGGTATGTCAGGTCACATTGAATGAAACGTGTTGAGGGGCCTAAGTCTTATTTCAGCCTTTTCTCAAAGTGTTCTGTTAGACTGTAACTCCTGCATAAATAGTGAGAATTACCATGTGGCTTCATAAGACACTTATCTCGTAATTTACAATACATGTTTAACCCACACTAGAAGGGTAGAATTGAAGATTCAAGGAAGTTCACCCATACATCCTGTAGTTAAAATTTCTTCTGGGAAGCATAAACGACATCCATCTCTTCCTCCCTTGGTCCCAATGACAAATTAAGGACTGATTTCATCAAACTGAAATCTTGGAAACCACTGAGTTTATTGGGTTTCGTACAATGTAATTTGATTGTATTTAAATACCCTCCCTTATTTGCACCTCTCCTCACTGCCCCCTGCCTAATTTACTCCATTTTATATACATAATATAATACATATATTATATAATATATATAAGACCTAGAGAGTGCGGGAGGCCACCCCACAATGTGACTTGGTTCCGACCCACAGAACTTCCACGAAGTACCTGGATTGGGGGGTGGGGCCGTGGATGAAGCAAACGACAAGAGAAATGGAGACAAGACAGGATTCTGATCAAGTCTCTTTTATTGAAGCTCAAGCATGAGTTTTTATAGAGAATGAGAACAAAGGAACACAGACTACAAATCATTACATCAGTCAGAGCACAAGGGCTCTGATGCACTTTAAGGGAGGAATCTCTGATTATAGAAGAATAGAACCATACGCTGGAAAAGAAAGCAAGGCTGTGGGACAAGGCTATCTAGCAAGGCTATCTGGCCCCGGCTTCAAGCCAAGGTTTTGGGCCAAGGTTGTGGGCCCCGGCTGCCTGCCAAGGTTTTGGGCCAAGGCTAAAAGCTGCCAGCTCAGGCCTGTCAGCAGTTTTGAGAGGTAGCTGAGACTCAGTTGAACCTCAGGCTCCCAGGCTCGCAACAGGTCCCCCTTTTTATTTTATAGAGCTTAGGGATCAAAGGTTGCTATCCCCTTAGGGAACTGCACCTGTCTTAGGTTGGAGTATCCTTCCCCAAGTGCTTACCAACCCATCATTGGATAAGGCAGCAGCAATAGGCTACCTTCCTGTCTTAGGTCACTACAAGGGGGGATTCTCATGTACCCATCTTTGACTGTCCAGTTCATCTCTCAAGGGGGATGGCTAGTAGCACCATTATAGCAATGCATCCCGATCAACTCTTGCTCCATAAGATCAAGGCGATGGTAATGGACCTGTATTGGCTTAGCCACATGGAGAACCTATATCTGCTGTTTAATAAAGACTAACAGCCTTTTCACCAAAAACGGCCCCAGTGTGAGAAGAAGCAGGATGATAATAAGGGATGTCATGGAAGGAATCCAAGAAAGGGGAATCCAGCCATTTAGAAGAGTTTTGATAAAAATTATGCAGCTTGTAGCTTATGGTCTTCAGGGTCTGTATATTTTGTTTCACCAATCCTGATTCATTGATGTAGAAACAGCATTCTTCCTGTAAGAAAAGACAAGTACACCCCTTTTC
>NW_008342631.1:399818-401795 GCF_000622305.1 Nannospalax galili | reverse complement strand
TTGGAGCCCAGAAGATTGTGAGTGAATCCCAGATGTCCAGGCTTGAGCTACTTTGCTGGACTTTGGTTTTGCTTAGGTGTGCCCGATTCTTCCCTTTGAAATAAGACAGTACTTGTTTTGGATTTTACAGAAGCCCACCCACAGTTGAGACTTTTAAAAGAGATTATGGACTTTTAAGTGTTGGATTTTTTTATTAAGGACTGTGGGGTTTTAAAGGTTGTACTGTCTTATGTTGTGGTATTAATGTTAACATCATAGCTTGGGGACAAGAACTGGAAAGCTTATGGTTTAATAGTGATGTGTTTGTGTGTCAAGTTGACAAGGGGTCAATTGTGACGGATAGCTTTAGTGTCAACTTGACACACCTGGGTTGAGGGAGCCTCAGTTGGGGAATTGCCTCTATTGGACTGGCCTGTGGCCATGTCTGAAGGGCATCTTCTTGATAAGTGATGTAGGAGGGCCCAGCCCACTGTGGGTGGTGCCACCCCTGGGCAGGTAGGCCTGTGTCGCATAAGAAAGCAGGCTGAGCAGGGGCCAAGGGAGCAAGCCAGTAAGCAGCATTCCTCCATGGCCTGTGCTCCAGCTCCTGCCTCCAGGTTCCTGCCCTGAGTTCCTACCTTGGGCTCCCTGATGAACTGCGTGTGACCTTGGAGATATAAGACAAATAAACCCTTTCCTCCCCAAGTTGGTACTGGTCAGTGTGTTTTGTCACAGCAATAAAGAACAAACTAAGACAGGCAACTTGAGCCAAAGAAGTCAATTGGAGTTGCAAAGATGCAAGGCTACCGGCTGTAGAATCTATAACTTGCTGTAATTGGAAATTAAATTCTTTTGCAGTATAAAGAGTATGTCCCAAAGCTCCTGCAGAAAGACTAGCAGAAACAGTAAGTCCTATCCCGATTGAAAAAGGAATGAACACCCCTCTCTTAGTGCAGGAGTGAAGTAGCCAGGCAAACTCTTCTGGTGTATACATATTTAGCTGGGGTACAATAGTAATTAGTACAGGGTCCTGGAGAAGAAATAGTGATCTATTGATACAGAGATTCATTGCACCAGAAAGATGTAAGAGGAGAAGCATATAGAGGCGAACTGACATAACAATTATTAAGACATGTAAAAGAGGGAGAGATATAAACAGTGGTGATATAACAGAAATATTTTGAGCAGGATTATGAAGTAGCAGAATTGACGACATGGGAGGAGAAGGTACAATGCCAGCAACAGCAGTACTAAGTGCAGAAGACTTATTAACAGGAACAGTGGCCAAAAAAGGCCAAACCAAGGAGGCACACAACATACACGATGAAGCATTAATATGAGAAAGATTCATCAACCGTAAAGCAAAGTTCAGATAATTAGGCCAAAGAGCAAGATTAAGGGTAGAATTTGAACTTGACTATATGGCAGACTGAAGCTTAGTTTCACTCATGATAATAACCTGTTTTACTTGCTTATCAATGGCAGCAGGGACCAACCAGTGGGAAATAGAAAAAGACCCCACCGGGAGCCAGGCAAATCGATTATTTTCAAAAAATTTTCCTCGAACTTCCTTCTGCCACTTGGCATCCCAAGGGTCGTTTATACGAATTATGAGTTGACCCTTATCATTACTATCTGTGAGACACTTGCGTCCATTATCATAAGTGAAACATATACTAGATCTCGATTTGGAGGATAAGATAGACGGAGTGAATGGAATGACGATGGCTGTTTGACAACCCTCCACTGGACAGCGGGCAGTGCCAATGGTTTTTCCTTCTTTGACCTGGAACTCCCACTGCATCACCGTCTGTGACCAAACAGAGCCAATCAGGAGGAACAGGATGTAGCAGGTAGAAACCATTGCAGTCTGAAAAGAAGCAGAAAGAAGAAAAAAACATTTCTCAGGGAGCCTCATCTTCCCTGGAACATTGATTAGTATCTACTTGCTTTACTAAGTGTTCAGGCAACCAACGAGCTGTGTCATGTTGCTGTGAA
>NW_008342631.1:367266-398501 GCF_000622305.1 Nannospalax galili | reverse complement strand
AAAGCAGGTAAATGTATCCACATAAGAGGATGAGCAGGCTCTTGCCAAAGAAGACCCGTGGGTGACAGCTGAGTATTGAAAATCATGAGCCATAAAGGTTTGCAATAATCTACATTAGTAACAAATTGATTAGCAATTGCTTCCTCAACTCTTCATATTGCAACTCTGGCCTCCTCAGTAAGTTCTCGGGATGAAGTTGGATTTGCATCCCCTTTAAGGATGTCAAAGAGGGGCTTCAAGTCACCAGTAGTCAATTTTAGGTAAGGACGTAGCCAATTAATATCACCCAATAGCTTTTAGAAATCATTCAAGGTTTGCAATTTATCAAGTCTAAGAATAGCCTTTTGATTAGCTATCTTATGTCCATCAATCTGGAAACCTAAGTAAGAATAGGGATCTTGCATTTGCACCTTCTCAGGAGCAATTTGCAAACCCGCATCCAATAAATCAGATTTTAACTGAGCATAGCATTGCAACACTTCTCCTGACGCTCCTATCAGGATATCATCTATATAATGAATTATATACATGGAAGGCCAAATATTCCTAGTATTCTGAAGAGCTGCAGCTACAAATTTCTGACAAAGAGTAGGGCTATTGGCCATTTCTTGAGGCAAAACCTTCCACTGATATTTTTTCATAGGCTCTCTAAAATTAATAGACGGAAGGCTAAAAGCAAAGCGTTTACGATCATCAGGATATAAGGGAATAGTGAAAAAACAATCCTTAAGATCTTATATTATCTTAAAATATCCTTGCGGTATGGCAACTGGCGAGGGCAAACCTGGCTGCAACGCCCCCATAAGGACCATAGGGGGATTAATTGCTCTTAAATCTTGCAGTAACCTCCATTTTCCTGACTTCTTTTTAATAACAAATATGGGCGTGTTCCACGGGGAACAGGACTCTTCAATGTGCCCTGCTCAAATTGTTCCTGCACCAATTGAGTGGCTGCCACCAACTTCTCTACTGTAAGCAGCCATTGATCTACCCAAACCGGATCATCTGATCACCAGGTTATACAATCCACACAGTTTGAGGGTGCAGGACTGTCAATGGCCACCATCATAAATTTCCCAAACCTCGCTTATCATTCTGACCTTGAATTGGTATTGGAAACAACTGTCCATCCTCTTTTTTTCCTAATCCCTTGCCAGGGGCATATCCTTGAGCAAGCATCTGCGCAGTAACAACATCATTGGGACTACACATCACAATTCCCATTTGTGAAAGCAAATCCCTTCCCCACAGGTTTATTGGTAAATAAGGAACCACAAAAGGTTTAATCAAGCCAGAATTATTCATAGAATCCTTTCAAGTGAGACATTTTGAGCTCTGTCTGGGATTTTGACTCTGCCCTATACCTTTCAAATTAGTCAGAGTCTCAACTGTGGGCCAGGCTGCAGGCCAGGCCTCAGCAGAAATAATAGTGACATCAGCTCCAGTATCAATAAGACCATCAAATCTTTTTCCATCAAGCCATAAAGTTAATGTAGGTTTTCTATGTGTAATGGCCTGAACCCAATAAGCATCAGAAGAACCAAAATTTTTATTACCTCTACTTTTACTCAGCAGAAATAATAGTAACATCAGCTCCAGTATCAATGAGACCATCAATTTTTTTTCCATCAAGCCATAAAGTTAACGTAGGTTTTTTATGAGTAATGGCCTGAACCCAATAAGCATCAGATGAACCGAAATTTTTATTACCTCTACTTTTACTTTGAACAGGATGACCAGATTTAACCAGAGGTACCAAAATTATTTGGGCAAAGCGCTCCCCCTGGGGAATAGTGACTATATTGCCAACAGCTCAGGCTATGATTCTAATTTCTCCAGTATAATCTGCATCAATTATCCCAGGCACAACAGATAGGCCTTTTAAGGCAGCACTACCCTGTCCTAATATCAGCCCACAAGTATTGTTGGGTAGTGGTCCATAAATTCCAGTCCCTATGGTCTGAACTCCCATCTCTGGAGTTAATACTGTGTGGGAGGAGGAACTGAGGTCCAGTCCTGCGCTTCCTGGGGTTGCTCTGCAGAGGCTAGAAATGGATTGTTGTTGTTGGCGGGAACGAGGTTGACTGCCCCAAATGCTTGTTTCGGGGCCTGGGGCTGGCCCCTCCACCAGTTTCCCTGATGAGGAGGTAGAGGTCTCCCTTTAATATCAGTCTTAGACTTACAATCTCGGAGCCAATTTCTCCCCTTTCTACACCTGGGACATAATCTAGGACTCTTCCCATCATCAGTTTTATGCTGAACATTATCTGCTTTACAATCCCAGGCAAAATGCCCACCCTTACCACACTTGAAGCATCCTTTGCCCTTAGCTTTATGTCTTTCAGCTAGAAAATCCTTTACCGTTTGTCCATTGAACGCCACTGCCATAGCGAGCCCTTGCTGATAAGATGGACCTATGTCTGTACACAGACGAATATAACCAGTCAAATCCGTCTTTTTCCTATAAGGTCTAATGGCTGCCTGACAGGCAGGATTAGCATTTTTATATGCCAACTGTTTCACATACTCTAGCCCTGCATCAACACTTCCAAATATCCTTTCTGCTGTGGTCATCAACCGATGAACAAAATCTGCAAACGGCTCATCGGACCCCTGCTTAACAGAAGTGAGAGAAGTTTCCAGGTTTCCTTTAACTGGAAGCTTTTTCCATGCTTTTAGGGCAGCAGCTCGAATTTGTGCAAAAAGACCTGCATCATACTGCATCTGTTGTTCATTGGACTCATATCGACCTCCGCCTATCAACATATCAAAATCCCATCCATTTTTAGATTGTTGATTTCTTTTAGCTGTCTCCTTACAATTGTCATAAAACTCTGACTTTCATAGCAAAAAATCACCTCCACTAAGGACTCCTTTACCAATTGATTTTAATCATTAGGAGTTAACCAATTTTTAGACTCACCTTCTATAATAGCCAAAGTAAACGGAGCTGTAGCTCCAAACTGCGACACAGCAAGCTTTAATTCTTTGATCACTGAAAACTGATATCCTTTATGTCGCCATGCCTGTTGTTGGATATCTACTGTTTCCGTTACAGGAAAAACCTCCAATATGGGAGGAAAATCTATCAGGGCCATTAAGATTTTCCTTATACGAATGAAGGCCAGGCTCTCCAAGAGCAGGATGAGCTCTTTTTCTATTCACTCTTCCTTTACCCATAACAGCCTCACTACCATTATCTAAGCTAAGCTTTTGTAACTTAAGCATCAGCGCCTGACGCATCTCTTCTTGCTTAATACGTTTGAGTATCAATGACTGATGTGCCTCCTCCAACTTAATATCCTCCTGCAACTGCTCCATCTGTCCTCTCAATCCTGGTTTAGGGTCTATCGCCGCCATGACAGTTGGAACAGGCAGTATACTATAGGAAGGAGGGGGAGGCCACAATACCTGTCTCTCGTGGCCATTTTGTGCTCCATCCTTAACTTTACTAATCGACCCCTCCTTTACAGCCTCTGCGCCATTTGTGTCTAAGACTGGACAAGCGGCTTCTGACAAAAGAGCCTCAGGCAAAAGAGGATAGACAAGAAAATGCTCCTTTTTAAGCTCCTGGGCATCATTCTCTTGATCTCCCTTCCCTTTAACTGACTCTGAGGACTCCTTCGTCAAGGACTCCTTCCTTACAATTTTAGCAGAACTCTCATCTTCACTATCAAGAGAAATTAAGTCAGGAGGCTCCAGAGGCTCCTCCTTGGGAGTTTCTCTCAACTCTGACTGAGAACTGAGAACTACTTCTAAGAATCTCTTTAGCTTGGGCAACTGCCACTACTGGCTCATGTTCATCTCTCTTATCTATTAACTCTCTAATTAAATTCCAATAAGAAAAAGCAGTAACTGGGACCTTTCCTGGTCCAAACACCTTATAAAATTCTTGTAATGCATCTCCCACTCTTCTCCATCTGTTTACATATATAACCCCCTCTTGGGGAAACCATGGGCAGATGTCTTTCACGAAATCAAAGAAATTAAATAAATCCTCAGTTGTAACCTTTACTCCTCTTGCCTGTAAAGCTTCTCTTAGCTGTATCACATATTTTTGATGCTAACTTAATTCTTGCCCCATGATTGAACGACCAACTTACCTGTCGGCTGGGTCACAGCAGGCTACCGCGATGTCTCTGAACTATTTGAATGGGTGCACCCCTTCTTTTTTCGTCATCGGACCCTCACATTGTCCCCCGGTATCCAGGCCCTACATTGGGCACCATGCTGCAGGAGGCCACCCCGCAACATGACTCAGTTCCGACCCGCAGAACTTCCACGAAGTACCTGGATTGGGGGTTGGGGCCATGGATGAGGCAAACGACAAGAGAAATGGAGACAAGACAGGATTCTGATCAAGTCTCGTTTATTGAAGCTCAAGCATGAGTTTTTATAAAAAACGAAAACAAAAAAACACAGACTGCAAACCATTACATCAGTCAGAGCACAAGGGCTCTGATGCACTTTAAGGGAGAAATCTCTGATTATAAAAGAATAGAACCGTATGCTGGAAAAGAGAGCAAGGCCGTGGGCCAAGGTTATCTAGCAAGGCTATCAGCTGAGACTCAGTTGAACCTCAGGCTCTCAGGCTCCCAACAAGACAGTCCAATTTGTGTCCCCAAATTTCCTTCAGTGTAGATCCAAGAGTCCCATCCTTGAAAGAGATTGTCTCTGCCCCTCCCAGAAGCCATCAGTTGCCATAATTTCCTTAGGTTGGGTTGGGCATTCTTATTCACATCTTTGTGTCTATGCTGGGATTTTTCTGGTTTGAGCTTACATGGAACTTCTGCATGCTGTCACCATTGCAATGTGAGTTCATATGAATAACTGAATAGCTGTCTGGAAAACGCTATTTCCCTGTGGTCATCCATTACCTCTGGCTCTTACAATCTTTCCATTCCCTCTTGTGTAATGATCCCTGAGCCTTGAGAGGCAGAAGTTTGATATAGATGTCTATAGTTTTCTTCTTTGGTTGTGTCTTTACCTGGTTTTGATGTTAGAGTGATGCTTCTTAGAACGAATTTGCAAGTTCTCCCTTTATTTTTACCTTTTTGAGTAATCTAAGTAGTATTGGTTGTAGAGCTTCTTGAAATGTCTGGTGGAATTCTGCTGTAAATTCATCTGGACCTCAGCTTTTTTTAGTCAGGAGGTTTTGTATTATTGTTTCAATTTCCTTATATGTTGTGGGTCTGTTTAAACTGTTGATCTCTTCTTGGTTTAGCTTTGGTGGTTCCCATGATTTTAGATATCCACCCATTTCTTTTAGGTTTTCAAATTTAATATAGTTTTTTAAGTTATTCCCTTATAATGTTCTGGATCTTTTGAGTGTCTGTTGTGATGTTTCCCCTTTCATCTCTGATTTTGTTGATTTGGAGTTGCTCTTTCTTTTGGTTAACTGGGCTAAAGGTATGACTATCTTGTTTAGCTTTTCAACAAACCAGCTCTTAGTCTCATTGATTCTTTGATTCTATTTCATTGATTTCTTCTCTGATTTTTGTTATTTCTTCTCATCTGCTGGGTTTGGGTTTCGTTTGTTCTTGACTTTCCAGAGTTGCAATGCTAAGTCATTGATTTGTGCTCTTTCTGATTTTTTAATGTAGGCACTTAGAGCTATAAAATTCCATCTCAGGACTGCTTTTAAAGTGTCCCAGAGGTTTTGTTGTGTATTGTCCTTTTCTTTTAATTCCAGCAATACTTTTATTTCTTTATTAATTTCTCCTTTAATCCACTCATCATTCAGGAGCATGTTGTTTAATCTCCATGAGTTCATGTAGTGACTAGGGATTCTTCCCTTGTTGATTTTAAGCTTTATTGCATTGTGGTCTGACAGAATGCATGGAATTATTTCAGGGGTTTTTGGGTTTTTTTTTTTTTTTTGTATTTGTTGAGGTTTCTTTTGTGACCCAATATGTGGTCAATTTTTGAAAAAGTTCCATGGGGTTCTGAGTAGAAAGTGTATTCTTTGGTGCTTGGATAGAATATTCAAAAGATGTCTGTTAGGTCAGTTTGATATATGGTACCATTTAATTCACATGTCTGTTTATTCTTTGTCCAGTTGACCTGTCTATTGGAGACAGTGTGGTATTGAAGTCCTCTACTCTTACTGAGTTGGGGTTAATCTGTGTCTTAAAGTCCTATAGTGTTTTTATGAATTTGGGTGCACCAGAGTTTGGTGCATATATGTTCATGGTTATAATATCTTCTTGGTTAATTGTTCCTTTAATCAGCATAAAGTGACCCTCTCTATCTCTTCTGATTAGTTTTAGTTTGAACTCTGTTGTCAGATATTAGAATTGCAACCTCTGCTTGTTTCTTAGTGCCACTTACTTGGAATATTCTTTTCCATCCTTTCACCTTAAGGTAGTGCCTATCCTTGAAGTTGAGATAGGTTTCTTGCAGAAAACAAAAGGATGGATACTCTGTGTCTTTTGACTGGAGAGTTCATTCCATTAATATTTAAAGTTATTATTGAAAGATGTGCATTGGTTGCCATCATTTTGATTACTGTTTGCATTCTTTGTCTAATTTTGTGTTTCCACAATCATACCTTCATTTAGTTTCTTTCTATTGCCCTTGGAGTATAGTTGTTCCTTTCTCCATTTTTTGTATTGCTTCAAATATTTTTTGAAGGGCTGGTTTTGCAGATATGTATTCTTTCAACCTATTCTTGTTATGGAAGATTTTTCTTTCCCCTTCAACTGTAATAGAAAATTTTTTCTGGGTAAAGTATTCTGACTTGGCATCTATGGTCATTTAGAACTGGGAATACTTTGGTCTAGGTTCTTCCTGCTTTCATAGTTTGAATTGGTAAGTCAGCTGTAATTCTTATTAGATTTTTCTTTTATATGTGAATTGTTGTTTTTCCTTTGCAGCTTTCAGTATTCTGCCTTTATTCTGTACATTTAGTGTTTTTACTATGATACACCATGGGGAGTTTCTTTTCTGCTCCTATTTGGCGTTCTATGTGTTTCTTGTATTTGTAGGGGGATGACTTTCCTTGATTTTGAGAAATTTTCTTCTAAAATCCTGTTTAAGATCTGGTCAATACCATTAACCTGAAATTCTCCTTCCTCTATTCCTACCCTGCTAAGTCCTTTCTCTTCTAGGTCTGAGTTCTGGGGTTTTGACCTGGGGTGAAGTCTCCCCAAACAAGCCTGCTTCTCCCAGCCTTCCACAGCACTGCTCAGCTCTCTGCCGGACAGGTCACTTTGGTTTTTTTTTTTTTTTTTTTTTTTTTTTTTTTTTTTTTTTTTTTTTTTTTTACTTTTTCACATTCTTTGCTTGAGCAGTCCAATTCTTCAACTTTATACTTCAGTGTTGATATTCTTTTTTCCATTTCATTCAGTCTATCAGTGAGGCTTCCTACTGTTATTTCAAATTGGCTTATCAAGTTTTTCACATCCTTATTCATTTCAGCCTGTTTCAAT
This sequence comes from Nannospalax galili, assembly GCF_000622305.1. Lineage (NCBI taxonomy): Eukaryota > Metazoa > Chordata > Mammalia > Rodentia > Spalacidae > Nannospalax > Nannospalax galili. The sequence goes on along the minus strand of NW_008342631.1, from coordinate 391,071 downwards.
ATTTTTATCTCTTTTGTGAATGCAGTTTATCCCTGTCTTCTTTTAGTTGTTGTGTGTGTGTTCTTTAAATTCATTGAATTCCTTGATTGTACTTATGATTATTCTTTTCAATTCTGTGTCCTGGGTTATCTCTAGGGGGTTCTTCTTGTAGAACTCAGAGCTGGTGGAGTTTGGTGAGAACATACTTCTTTGGTTTTCTATATTATTATTTTTCCATTGTGATTTTGGCATGTGGATTTCTTTTGTTCTTTTTGATGCTGGTATGAAACTCAAGCCTTCTTTTGTTGAGTTAAAGTCTGCTTCTATTCGTATTATTGGTGTGCCTTGATTGTTTTCTTATTGGGTATGTAAAGCTGGTTAGTCTATGTTTCAGGTTCTCTCAGATTTTATATTGGAGGGAACTGATGGCTTCAGATCAGCTACTCAGAAGCTCCTGAAGAGACCCAAGTCAGGCTCCAGACAGGTACACTCAGGCTTCCTTCTAACATCTGGACCCCTCTAACAAACACTCACAGCAAAATTTGGGAAGTTCACTAACGGGAAGCCGTATTTTGGCACTCTCAGGCAGTCCCCTACTGTAGGGTAGAGAAGCCTATCCTGGAAAAGTGGTAGGAGCCTCATGTGGTCCCAATTAGGGTTGGGCAGGGCACGATTTGGGGACATGAGAGGGGCTTCACATGGTCCCAATTAAGGGGTTGTGCATGACATGATTTGGGGAAGCTCACCACCAGGCATAGTCTGGATCCAGGCACTCTCAGGCACTTTGCTATAGTATCAACCCCTACTATAGGGCAGAGAGGTCTAGCCTTAGTGAAGTGGGAGGGACCTCATGTAATCTCGGTTTGAGTGCTGGGCACAGCATGATTTGAGGAAAGCTCACCACCAGGTGGAGGCTGGATCCAGGCAGTCTCAGGTGGTCTGCTAAGGTCTCTTGTAATATATTTTTTGTGATTCCTGTACAAAAACTTTGATAGTATACCTTCTCAATTGAGTGGTAGGCTGAGCTTTCATCACTGGTTCTGTGGTGATGTCCCAATTCTGTTTGTCATGTCATGTTGGGAGCTATTAATCTATTATGTACATAAGCTGTGGCAGGCTTGTTTACTGAGTTTGTGTTTTGCACACCAGTACCTAATCTGCCAAATCAGGAGGAATGTGTTTATATGGTGGAGCTCACAAAACAAGTATTTGATCACTCCTTGACCCTGATACAGGTGGGAAAAACAGCTGTTGAAACTAATTGAGTTCTTCTGTATAAAAAGGCGGAGCTGAAATAAACCGGGGCTGCAGTCTCTACTGACAGCCCACCCAAGTATCTTTTCTGTCTCTTGTTTTTTCTTTCAGTCCTCACTCCCCCTTTCAGGTACTGTCCATCTTGGCTGGCTGGCACCGGCAAGTGGCACCTGGAACAGGGACTTGAAAAGTAGGGGAAAAAGTGAAGGACACCACTGGAGAAGTTAAGTGAGTGCACTCGGTAAGATTGAGGAGTGGTGAGTATTTATCTTGGGAGAAGATGGGACAAGGAAACAGTCGCTCAGTTTTTGTAAGGAATATGCTTGGGGCCCGAGGAACAAAGGCTGAGACTAAGAGAATCCGATAAGCAGCAGCTGGGATAAAAGTGAAACCAAACCTTCAACAGGAGAGTCAGTGCATGGATTTCAGGTCTTCCCAGTTTTGAGCAAGTTGATCAGCAGGGCAACAGGGTGTGGTCTCATGCACCTGTGCCTTTTAAGCAGCATAAGGAACTAAGGACTGCTTCTGCTCAGTATGGTCCTACTGCCCCTTTTACCCAGGCTATGTCGGTATTTACTAATGGTTCTTCTAATGGACCCACAGCTTATGTGATTTATTCTTTTCAAACTTCCCTTGCTTCAGCAGAGGTAGTGGAACTTCGCACTGTAGCTGCAGTGTTCCAGCTTCTGGCCTCAACACTCTTCAATCTCTATACAGATAGTCATTATGTAGCTCAAGCTCTACAGGAAATTGAAACAGTACCTTTTATTGAATGAGAAATGTTCAAATTTGTTTGTTGTTAAGACAAGTGCAAAATAGTATTAAGTCTAGAAAATATCATTGCTATATAGGACATCTCAGAGCACATAGTGATCTTCCTGGGCCATTAGCTTTGGGGAATGCCTTGGCAGATAAAGCCACTCAGCTTATAGGATTGACTCAGGTAGAGGATGCTACAAATTCTCATGCCATTCATCACCAAAATAGCCAAAGTTTGAGAAAATAATTTCATATTACTAAGGAAGCTGCAAGACAAAACATGCAACAATGCTCATCTTGTTCTCAAACACAAATTGTTCCTCATTATGGAGTTACTGGCCTCAACACCCTTCAATCTCTATACAGATAGTCATTATGTAGCTCGATTGCTACAGGAAATTGAAACAGTACCTTTTATTGAAACAAGGAATGTTATAATAGATACATTTTCTGGCTTTATTATGGCTACTGTGCAAATAGGGGAAGCCACAAAAAATGTTATAACTCATTGCTTGACTTGCTTTTCCATAGCTGGGATCCCTAATGTTATAAAAACAGATAATGGCTCTGACTATACCAGTCAGGGGTTCTAACGTTTCTGTTTGCAATTGGGCATTGAGCATAGAACTGGAATACCGTATAACCCAGAAGGACAAGGTATAGTGGAAAGAGCTCATGGTGCTTTGAAAACAGAATTACAAAAAATAAAAAATGGGGAGTTATATCCCCAGACACCAAGTAATCTTTTACATCATACTCTTTTCATTTTAAACTTTTTGAACATGGATAAAAATGACCACTCTGTAGCAGATAGAATGTGTCACCCTCAGTCACAGGATACATATGCCCCAATCAGGTGGAAGGATCCTTTAACTGGACAATGGAATGGCCCAGACCCTGTATTGATATGAGGAAGAGGGCATGTTTGTGTTTTTCCACAGGACGTGGATGGAGCCAGGTGGCTGCTGGAAACACTGGTGAAGTTCACCGGACGAGCGCCAAAGAAAAAGAAGTAGAAAAGAATGATGAGGCGACAAACGTGGCTGATGATGTTCCCGCAAGTGATTTTGGCTGACTTATGCTGGACTTATGTTTCTGATCCACAATATTTCACCCCACAATATGGGAGGAAAAAGAGATAGTAGTGATTGTGAATGACTCTTGGTTAATTGCTCAGCCTGCTTTAAAACGCCTGATAATGCAAGTGGTGATGAGTTTTTATTATTTTAGATTGGGAAGCGGGTTGCCTATTTGTTTTGTTAAAAATAATAAGTCCAGGTGTGTACAAGTAGATGACTGTGTGCTTATGGGACGAAGTGGATGCTGTACCAATGTCAAAGTGTTATTGCCAAGAGATAATAGAACAGAGATAAAAATTCTCCGCATTTCCACCCTGTAAGCAGCGGCAGAACATTTCCACCCTGTAAGCAGCAGCAGATATTCTAAAAAGGTTGAGAGCCACCGTACCATCGTGGTCTTTTCCTCCTGTCTTTGTTTTCATCTGGTGGTAGTAATGTTATTTATGAAATCCTGTGGCAAGTCAAGGCAGCTGTGCATGATATGAGATTGCGGTCCCTCTCCTAACAGAGGCCGGTAGTCAAAGACAGGTAAGATCTTCTGGGAGAAAGTCAACCTAAGACAGGGCGTGGCTGATGGAAGCTATGTGCCAATGGCAGGTAAGGCTTTACTCTAGCAGAAGACAACCTAAGACAGGCACAGTCCTTCTGTCCTAGATATAGCATAATCTGGGGTTATAAAAAATAAAGAAGGGGGAGATGTTGGGAGCTATTAATCTATTATGTACATAAGCTATGGCAGACTTGTTTACTGAGTTTGTTTTGCACACCAGTACCTAATCTGCCAAATCAGGAGGAATGTGTTTATATGGTGGAGCTCAAAAAACAAGTATTTGACCGCTCCTTGACCCTCAGATACAGGTGGGAAAAACAGCTGTTGAAACTAATTGAGTTCTTCTGTATAAAAAGGCGGAGCTGAAATAAACCGGGGCTGCAGTCTCTACTGACAGCCCTTCCAAGTATCTTTTCTGTCTCTTTTTTCTTTCAATCCTCACTCCCCCTTTCAGGTACTGTCCGTCTTGGCCAGCTGGCACCGGCAATGTCCTTTATGAGAAAAGGCTTTCAGTCAGTCCAGCACTGGGTCTCCTTTTTATCAGTTGTTACCATTCACACTGATTGACATGTTGCCACATACTGTAATAGCATCCCATGGTACGTCTCAGTGGTATCAGGGAGATGGCACAGCTATTGTTTCAGAAGATGTTGGAACACTCAAAGTAACCTGTGAAGGTGAAGCTGATATCAGTGTCTTCTTTGCAAGCTGATCTCTCACAAAAGTAACAAATGATGTTCCACTTGCCTAGACTGGTGATATTATGGAAAAAGCATATCCACTTGGATAGTCCACTTCATGTCTTGCTCACAGAAACTATCTTTGTGTTTTTTATATCAGAGAGAATGTCAAGAATTGAGAAGTTCCCGAATAGTTAGCCATTATAGGGACAAAATACAGTAAACTGTGTGGAGTTGAAGAACTGTATATTCCAGATTTTTGTACTGAAAAAAATCTGGTGAATACAAAAGTACAGTAAGCCAAAGAAGAAAACAAGGAATGCAAAGAGAAAACTCACAGGAGAGAGAACTTTAGTTCAGTGCAATTAGAGAACTCTGAAAATACGTAATATGCATCATACCACATATGTCTCAGCTCATATGGCTCTGCCAGAAAGGAGTAGTAATTGTGCAGTGGACTAATGTAACCAATGGACAGAATTCATTTGCTGTATATAGAGAGCTATAAGCTATAGCTCTTTTTGCATTAAAACTTTTGCGTTTTGAATGCCAGACACTTATAACTCTAGGCTTTCAAAGACACAGTCTTCTGGCTATAGGCCTTTAGCACCAGAGCCTTGTATTTTAAGACTTTTACATAGATCTGTGATTTTTTCAGTGCCATCAATTATCATTTATAACTTAGTGTTAATAGTTGGGAGTTGCTGCTCTTAGCCACTATCGAGAGGCCCTCATTGCCTGTAGTTAGGAAGATTTGGTATATCTCTGGAGTTCTTCCAATAGCTGAGGTTTATAATCTCTGTTACTTTCAACAAGGTCAGAGGCTGGCTGCTTACAGCATCTACTACTCAGTATCTCCACAGTCTTCAGGGTTCTGGGCAATCTCTGCTCCTGACAACTACCTGGAACTTTTTAGGCATTCTACCTACTGAGTTGTCTGCTCTTTGTGCAACCAGGTCAAGCACACAACCTGTGAAAATCACAAGTAAGGCTACATTGGATCCTAAAGTTGCAAAACAGGGCATAAATGTACAGGAGGCTTGTCTCCTGAACAGCTTTGTGGAATGAGGAGAGTCCTATGTACACAGCATCTGTCACTGACTGTTAAAGGTTAGGCAGTTGACACTTTTTATTATTGTTCTGTATTTGCATGAGCATATGGAGTCATTTTGCTCTTTCCACTTTTATATGGGTTCTGGGTATTGAATAGAGGTGGTTGGTTTGTACAGCAAGCACTCCACCACAGAGCCATCTTGCCAGCCCAGGAAGATGACACCATACTAAGATTCACACCATATTAAGGACAGTTCGGGAGAAAGTGCATGCAGGTTCATCTAAAAAGTAGGACCATGTAGGGGACATTTTCAGTCATCAAAGTTCTGAAGACTCTGAAGAACAGTCTTAGAAATCAAGATGCAAACAGAACAGTGGCCATGACACTGTAGATGTACTTGTAGTTGGAATGGAGTATTCAAAATCATTTTATTTTTAATTTTATTTTCTGAGATAGAGAGGCATCCTACAGAGTTTGTGTGGTGGTCAAGACAATTTTCAGGAGTCAGTGCTCTCCTTCCACCATGTAGGCTCTGAGGATTTAGCTCATGTACTCAAGCTCGGTGGCAAGTACCTTTGCCAGATGAGCTACCTCACCATCCCTAGAATGTAGTCTTGACTGGGTATCTTAAAATGAATCAATGGCTTCTTAGAGCAACTGGACGTGAGGTGAAATCTTACTCAATGACCCTGAGGGTTTGTTAAATATTAGCAGCTATCGTACTGACAGCTTCCATAATCAATAGTCAACTATATTTAAAGGCTAATGTTGTAATTATAATCATATGAAGCTACACAATGAATATGTAAAGTTATACATAGGATATGTAATACACTGTAGTTAACAAGATAAAGATGATGTACAATTACATTTAATGTAGAACATTGCATTGTATCCAGGTTAGCCCCCAAAATATTGTTTTGAATTTTAGATCCTTAAATTTTGGCACAGTGTTTGTGCAGGTAATCTAAACTTTAGGAGGTATAACAGTCAAGATCACTAGAAGCATAACTTTGAGGATAAAATCTGGTACCCAGGCTCTATTTTAGGTTTCCTGTCTTTCATGAGAGGAAAGACCACTGCCACACTATTCTGCTATCATGCCCTAGCACTTTATAAGTGCTAGAGACCAGAATCATAAAACATATATGCACAAACGTGTCACTGAGATACAGTCCCTCCTTCAGTCCCTGGAACTGTATACATAGTACAGATACGAAGTTATGCTGAGTCCTATCAAGGCAACACAAAATTCTACTATCCATAGAGCATATTTGGAGATATCACAGGCACTTTCAAATGTTTAAAGCATGACTGACCTCTGTGTAGGAGATTCAGTCTCAACAAGGAAGCTTCAGTGATGACAGCAAATTCATCAAGGTATTGCCCAATAGATATTGGCAAGTAAGAATATTGTTTCTTTACTGCTTACAGTTTAATACCTTAATTTCCAATAGCCCATTTAACAGTTCCATTTAAAAAATAACATGAAACTTATGTACATTGACATTTGATCAATTTTATAATATAAAAAATTTGATATTTTTATGTCAGCTGTGGTGGTGCATGCCTTTAATCCCAGCACTTGAGAGGCAGAGGCAGGCAGATCTCTGTGAGTTCAAGGCCAGCCTGGCTTACATAGCGAGTTCCAGGCCAGATGGGGCTACAGGGAGACCCTGTTTCAAAAAGAAAAAAAAAAAATTGATTTTTTGAATGTGCATGTTCTGTATATATGTGTCTGGGAGTGCATGCTGATGAGAGCTTATGCAGGGGCCAGAAAACAGATGTCCTCCTCTGTTGATGTCTGCCTTATTTTCTTCCTTTTTAAAAATATTCTTTTATTTTTTATGTGTATATTTTATGTGTATATTGCCTGCATGTATATAAATGCACCCATGTCATGCAATGCCTGCAGAGGTCAGAAGAGTGACAGATGCCCCTGGAACTTGAATTACAGACACTTATTAGCTGCTAAGCGTGTACTGAGAATCAAACTCAGGGTCTCTTGAAGAGCATCTAGTGCTCTTAACCACTGAGCCATCTCTCTAGCCCCTGCCTTATTTTCTTGATAGAGATTCTGATTGAACCTGGAGCTCACTGTTTTTCACATAGGTTGGTTGGCCAATGAACCCATGGTTCCTTCCTGTCTCTAGCCTCCCCTAAGTACTGGAGTCAAAGACCGATCCTTTTCACACAGGTGCACAAGATGGGAATACAAGTGCTTCTGCTTACAGAGCAGGTGCTCTTGCCCAGTGAGTCATCCACAGCCCATGCTTTATTTTAGTGAAGATGTTCACATATTAATGAAATTTATAACTAGGCATGGTGACACATGCCTCTAATCCAACCAATCAGGGGGATGAAGTAGGTGGTACATGTATATGAGGACAGTCTGTGATATGACACAAGTTGTATGGGTTAGAGATCAAGACCTTGTCTGAAAAGTAAAAAGTTATGAAAATTTATTTCACTGTATACAGAGAAATGTCCTTGTTAAATAAGGGATTCTAAATTTGCTACAGTTTCCTATGACTGATTTTATTTACAGCTGATCCATAAGCATAAATGTTCATGATAAAAATAACAGAGGAACTGTTAAATACAGACACACATTTCATAAGCACACAGTTACCAAACCATATCATAAGACCACCTAACTCCTTTTTTTGAAATGTATTTTTATTTTGGTTATGAGTGTTTGGCTGCATGTTTGTATGTGCACCACATATGTGCCTGATGCCCAAGGCAAAAAGAGGGTGTCAGATACCCTTGAACTTGAGATACAGATGGTTGTAAGCTGTTGGATCTTGGTCCTCTGCAAGAACAGAAAATGCTCTTAACAGCTGAGCCATCTCTCAAGCCCTTCTTACTTCTTTAATTTTAAAAGTATTCTTGGTCCAGCAAGATAGCTCAATGGATAAGCATGACTGCCACCAAGCCTCATGACCTTAGTTTGATCAGCTGGACATACATAGTGGAAGGAGAGACTCAACATCACTGAGTTATAAGGCCTCATTCTCTCTCTCTCTCTCTCTCTCTCTCACACACACACACACACACACACACAAACACACTCTCATGCACACACTAAATGTAATAAGAAGGTTTAGTTTTTTTAGAGAAGTTCTTTGGGGCTGGAGAGATGGCTCAACAGTTGAGGGCATTTGGTCCTCTTGCAGAGGACTTGGTTTCCAGCACCCAATTGGATGGTTCACAACCACCTGAAACTCCAGCTCTGGGAGACAACACCCTCCTCACACACCTGCATGCATGTGTGGATATACACAAAAATATACACAAATAATGAAAAATATAAATCATTTTTTAAAAAAAGAAAAAGGGCTCTCACATGTCAATTGATGACAGGTAATACGGGACTGTGGGTGGAAATTTTTTTATAATCCATTTACTGATAGGATTTATTGATGAATCATTGTAAACAGCAACATATTTTCATACACTGAACTCCTCTACTTAATCACCTCTGTTGAGTTTCTTATGCAAGTTGAGATTCAATTTAAAGGTTTTAGTACTCTTTATATTCTTATGGTATCACAGAAATAGGATTCAAATGTAAGAAGTGACACTTTCATCTTATTGTTTTTACTTATATGAAATATTGCTATGTTGCTCAAGCTATCCTTTAACTCCTGTTTCAACCTGTAACATGAGGTCACAAATTTGGATTAAAAACATGTGTTAAAATACCTCACTAGATGACTTTCTATACGTGTTATCTCACCTACCTGAAGATTATAATGTAAAGGCCTGATTTGTCTTTCAACAAGTGCCTATTTTCATTACTTTTATTCCTTCCCTCACCTGTATGAATTTTCAGAAGAGTAGTAATGGTACTTTATGTACTTCAGAAAGCTGTCTTTTCTTCTTTACATTTACGGTGTTACTGACCTGTACATATACTGATTTCACCTGAGGTAAGAAAAAGCTTAACTACATTCTGAAATACATAGTTTTTCACATGTATGACTTGCCATATGTAGAGAAAATACTGTAGTGCAGTACAAAGGTTTCCAACAATCCTTTTTTTTTTTGGTTTCCAACAATCTCTACAGACAAGTTTCTCATGCCTATATGTGTTCACTGATGTTAACAGAATTATAGTCCAAAGTTTTCAGACATTCTTTATATTCAGCAGTCTCTTCTGCATGCATTGACTGAAAATTAAATAATGACTGGCAGTAGTAAGCTTTCATGCATTCTTCACATTCTTGGGTTTTCATATCTATGAGAACCATGATGCTGAGTGAGGTGTGGCTTGCAAGAGAAATATTTCATGAAATCTATTACATTCAAAAGTCTTCTCACTTATATGAGTTCTTTGATGTGCAGTGAGCTCAGATTTTCTGTACAAGACTATTGTGCAATGTTTACATTCATAACACTTCTCATCTTTATGAGAGTGAGTTACCTGATGTCAATTAAGGTTTGACTTACAGGAGAAAGCTCTTTTGCATTTTATACATTGATAGGGTTTCTCATCTGTATGTGTTCTCAGATGTAGAACGAGATATGACTTACAGTAGAATGTTTTCCTGCACTCGGTACACTAATAGGGATTCTCAACTAAGTGAGTTATTTGATGTTGAAACAGGTGTGCCTTGCTGTGCAAGGCTTTTCCACACTGTGTACATTCATAGGGCTTCTCACCTGTGTGAGTTCTCCAATGCACAGTGAGCTGAGACTTGCTGTGGAAGTCTTTTCCACACTGTGTACATTCATAGGGCTTCTCACCTGTGTGAGTTCTCCAATGCACAGTGAGCTGAGACTTGCTGTGGAAGTCTTTTCCGCACTGTTTACATTCATAAGTCTTCTCATCTGTATGAGTTCTCTGATGTACAGTGAGGTCAGACTTGCTGTAGAAGGCTTTTCTACATTCTGTACATTCATGTTTTCTGACCTCTATGACTTCTTTGATGGACTGTGAGGTATGACTTGTGGGTGAAAGCTTTCCCACATTCTGTACATTTGTAGGGCTTCTCACCTGTATGAGTTCTTTGATGCAGAGTGAGATTTGACTTATTATAGAAGGCTTTACCACACTGTTTACATTCATGTGGCTTCTCACCTGTATGAGTTCTCTGATGCATAGTGAGACAAGACAACCTATTAAAGGCTTTTCCACACAGTTTACATTCATGGGGCTTCTCACCTGTGTGAGTTCTCTAATGCACACTAAGGTCAGACTTGCTATAGAAGGCTTTTATACACTCTGCATATTCATATGGCTTCTGAGCTTTATGAGTTCTCTCATGAACAGTGAGGTGTGACTTGCAAGAGAAAGTTTTTGAGCATTTTGTACATCGATAAGTTTTCTCACCTGTATGAGTTCTCTGATTCACATTCAGATCAGATGTTGTATAGAAGCCTTTTCCACACTGTTTACATTCATAAGGTTTTTCATCTGTATGAGTTATCTGATGTTGAGTGAGCAGTAGTATCTTTTCCCACATTCTATACAGGCATAGAAATTCTTGCCTGCATGCCTTCTCTGGTGCACAGTGAGATAGGAGTTGCTGTAAAACACTTTACTGCACAGTTTACATTCACAGGCCTTCTCACTGGTATGAGTTCTCTGATGTACAGTTAGGCATGACCTCCACAAGAAAATATTTCTGTATTCTTTACACACAAAGGTTACCTCCTTTCTGTGAAGCCTCTGATATTTGCTGAGAGCTGATTTATAATTGAAATCTTTCTTACATGTGTGAGGAATATGACTTCTCATGTGGTGTGACTTCTGGTACATCTTCATACATCCTTCATAGGATTGTGTCGGCTGGTGAATTTTCTGTCCCACTTTTAGTTGGACCTAGATATAGAAGAATTGGTTATATTTCTTATAACTATGGAGCTTTCTGGTATTGGTTAAGTGTAATTTACTCAATCGATCTTAACTTCTCATTGAGTCTAGAGATGCTAATTTGGATAGACTGCATGGCCAGGGATCTTGATCTCTCCATCCTCAGAGCTCTAGATTTATAGATGCATACTAATAAGACCAGTTGTATACATGGGTGCTAAGGATCTAAAATCAGGTCCTCATACTTGCAAGACAAAAACAATTTACTAGTTGAGCCACCCCTCGCAACCCCACCCATTAGATAAGCTGTTGAAAAAACATCCAGATTTGAAATATGTTACAAGCTCACACTAAATGTTTTACTTACTTCAACAATGTCTTCCTTGAATGTCTTGCTGTTGATGATTCTAACTTGCTCCAAATGTCTCTTGTGATTTTACTGGTTGGTCTCAATCCAGGTAGTCAATTTTTGGACATCTAAAATGATATAAACATCACTATCCATTAATCACTCTTAAATTTGTATGCAACTAAAAAATTAAAATGTGCCCCTTAATTAATCCTCATAGAAGTTGTAATACAATATTGACATAATAAGGTGCACATTTTAGTTCTATAGGACTATAAAAATGGTACTAGTATATATTGCAGAGCTAAGTCATATCTCTGTTGCTTTATTTTACTCGATAGAAGGACATGGAGATAATATATATTTAAATATTGCTCAACTGTAGGTTCCTATAGTCATTTTTACCTGCTATTTTCCCCTTTGTTCCATTTCTCTACTATAGTAACTATACATAGAACACCATCCTACATCACACCACTTTCATATATGAAATAAGATTTTCTTTAATTAGCTCAATTTAGGATGCAGGCATAGTCAATGATCTCTTTCCTAAGCAAGCATACCAAGAGGGAAACAATTCCTATACAGGTGTATTTAAAGGTTGACAGTGAAACAAATACTACAAGGGTTTTAAATAACTCATCTTCCTCCCAACGTAGAATTCTCAAAATTCTTTCTTTAATGCATCTTATGTTTTACCTATCTCATCAACCTCTTAAGTGACTGTTAGTCACCATTTGTATGCTGGGAACTAAATTTGTTCCTCTGCAAGAGCAACAAGTGGTTTTTTGGTTTGTTGATTTGTTTGTTTTTTGGGTTTTTTGTTTGTTTTTGTTTTTTAATAGAAGGAAGAATTTATTTGAGATTACAGTTCCAGGGGAATTACAGACCGTCATGGCAGGGAGGCATGGTGGCTGGAGCAGAAGCAGCAGAAGCTAAGCTCTCACATCATCACGCAGGCACAGGAAGCAAGAGAGCAACTGGAGATCTGGCAAGGGTTAAGAACTCTCTAAGCCCTCCCCCAGTGACATGCTTCCTCCAGGATAGCCACACCTTCTAAGACCTCCCAAAACAATGCCATCATGTGGGACAAAATGTCCAAATACTTGGAGCACATAGGGGACATTTTCATTCAAACCATCACATTCCACACCCTGGCAACCACAGGATCATGACCACATAAAATGCAAAATGTATTTGGTCCAACTTTTAAAGTCCCCATAGTCATTATCAGTCTCAATACTATTCAAAAATCCACAGTCCAAAGTCTATTCTGAGACTCAGGTAAATATCTGAACTGTAAGCAAAAAGTGTTCTTAACTGCTGATCAATTGCTCCAATTTCCTTATATGCTTACTTTAATTCACTCATGGACATACCCAGGAGCAGGATACCTACATCATACAGTAATTATATTTTTCATCTCTGAAAAAAAATGACATCCATCCTGGACAGCTCTACATTATCACTAATAGTGCATAAAAAGTCACCAATAGAGTATAAAAATACACCAGTAGTGTATCACCAAGTGTATAAAAGTATAAAATATTCTGAATGTGATTCTAAAGTTCAGTAAGTATCTGAGAAAGACTTTTTTCCTAATCTGTGTGCTAATTCTTCATTCTGCTTTTCAATTCGTTGCTGGGTAGAAACTTTATAATACAATACAGAGTTTTTAAATTTTTGTAGCTATTTTTCTTTGAGACAGTCTCATGTCTGGCATTGAACCCATTATGTAGTGGAAGATGACCTTTAATTCCTCCCACTCTGAAGATTACAAGAATGTACCACTATCTCCTGACAGATTTATCAATACATTAAATTAGAATATTTACATCCTATTCAGGAAGTCATTGCCCATTGTTTTATCTTCAGTTTTCCAAGGAAGGAGTTGCAGCAACAGGACTGCACTGAATTAAATATTTCAAAAAATTAATATCTTTCATTAAAAAGATATTTGGGGCCAGGCATGGTGGTGCAGGGCATTAAATCCAGCACTCGGAAGGCAGAAGCAGGCAGATCTCCATGAGTTTGAGAACAGCTCTGCTGGAACTGGAATTATAGATGGTTGTGAGCCATCATGTGGGTACTAGGAACCAAATGCAGATTGGGGGCAAGAAGAGCTAGTGCTCTTACCCACTGAACCATCTCTAACAGTTTTAACTGTATAACCCTTTCACTTACTTAGGAGTTTCTGTGAAAGTAGAATCACTTTTTCTAAGAGTATGATCCCACACTCTAGTGGATGGCCTGAAACCCCAGCCAGGAGCATATGGGCAGCACAAATTGGACACACTGGATTATTTTAAAGAAGAGATAAATTTGGGAGTAGAGAAATAGAAATGGAAATATAAGAAGTTAGGAGGAAGACTGGAGAGTGAATAAAAACAAAATACATAGAAATTCTCAAAAACTTAATAAAAACATTAAAAAATTAAAAATTAAAATAGATATGAAAGCTACTGATTTTTGCATGTTCGTTTTATAACTGGCTTTGTTTAAAGTGTTTATCAGATTTGAGAATGCTGAGGAGACGTCTTCCAAGTATAGGGTCATGTCACCTAAAAATAGAAATATCACTTCTTTCTTTCCTACTTGTATTCCCTGATTTTTTTTTCATTTGCTTTAGCGCTCTATTTTAACAACACTAAAGAAAAAGAGTGAACATACTTTATTATTGCTTATGTTACAAGAAATGTTCTGTGTAGGTAGAACATTCAATAGTTATTTATTATTACCACTTTGACCAGTTATGAATCTCTGCTGAAACCATAGCCCATTGTAAAAAGAATATTCACTGACCAAAACTGACAACAGAGGTAATCTATGGGCACAAACATGAATATTTACAAGGTAATTTGACAAGCACATATTGTCCATTTAGCAAAGCAATAGCAGTAGCTTCCTCTCTAGGTAGGGCTTATGACCATGCCAGGCACTGGATTACACCAGGTTTACAGTACTAGATGTGAATTCTTCATGTGGCCTGACTTTAATACAAACATAAAGTTGTTGGTTATACCCACAGTGGTCATGCCATCATTGACTATCTGACTTGGAATTGTAGGAAAAAGGGTCCATATGTGAGCAAGACTAAAGAAACTCTTCCCCTTTAGCTTTCATATTACCTTCAAGCACTACACAGGTAGCCAGCAGGGAAAAAGCTAACAGTTCAGTTCCACCTTGATTATTCTATTCTGCAACAAAGCATGTCGTGTCTTCAGGAATATGGTTTTACCATCTAGTTCTGGTAAGCAAGAAATGGCAGTGGCTATAGTCTGTGTTGTTTTAGTGAGCTCAATGTCCTCCCTGGGCAATAGCTCACTCCTAGCACTGAGATTTTCTTTTGATAATCTTATTTATTGACCTATTTCATAAGTGATCTGCTGAGGATTCAAAGTATATTGTTTAACCTTCATATATGTGCACAATTTAATTTCACTTGCTATTTCTACATTTATTCCAATCTCAATTTATGATATACAAAATTTTACCTTTTTTAGTTTTGTAAGATTTGCATAATGACTTCAATATGATCAGTTTTGTAGAAAAATTCTATAAGCTCCTGACAAGAATTTGCATTCCATGGCTAGTATACTACATATAATATAACTCTCCATTAAGCCCATTTGACTGTTGACACAGTTTATCTGTTTCTTTTTTTTTATTTCTGTCTAAATCTATCCTTTTATGAGTGCCATACTTACATTAACCACTACTGTAGTGTCTAGACCTATCTATGTTTTTGAGGTACAATGTCTGCTATAAAAACATGGAACCTTTCTGCCACTGCTGCCCTCAAGACACCCATAGAAAAGCTTGTGGCAAAGAGGCAAAAAATAATAATAAGAAGAATCAGGTTTTGAAGTTCGCCCTTGACTGCACCCACTCAGTAGAAGATGGAACCATGGATGCTACCAATTTCAAATAGCTTCTCCAAGAATAAAACTGAATGAAAAAGTGGGGGAATCTTAGAGAAATGGGTGTAAGCCTGGAGGAAGAACAAAATCACTGTAATTTCCAAGGAGATTTTTCTAATATGTATTTTAAATATTTCAACAAAAAAACATTTCAAGAATAATCTGTGTGATTGGTTACATGTAGCCACTACCAGCAAAGAGAGTTATTAACTATGTTACATCCACATTAGTCAGGTTAAAGGTTAGGAAGATGAGAATTAAAGCACACAGTCTGTCACTTCCTATCCCATAGACAGCCATATTCCTTCCACTGGGACCTCCCTCCTTCACACTGCCAGCTAGGTCCATTCCTTCCCACCCCAAAGGTTTGGCATGCCAGACTCCTTTGGGATGCCCTTTTCCTGTGCCACCAGACCTGCAGAACTCCCCCTCTGCCAGGCCACCAGGTAAGCCTGCTTCTTCCCACTCCAAAGACCTGCTGGCTTGCTTTGGGACTTTCCTTTGCCTGGACATCAGGTAAGCCTAGTCTTTCCTATCCCATAGACCAAAAGGACTTCTTTGGGACTTCCTCTCCCATGCTACCAGCTAGGTCCTCTCCTTCTTTCTCTAAAGGCCTACAGAGCTCCAGGAGAACTCCATTTTACCGAGCCACCAGTCCTGCCCAACTCCTTCAGGACTCCCTAGCCCCATACCACTACTCCTAGGCATACTCCCAAAGGGCTCTATGTCCTATTACAGAGATGCTTACCCATGTTCATTGCTGCTGTACTCACAATAGTCAGGAAATGGAAATAGAATAGATACTCACCAAATGATGGATCAATAATGAAAATGTGGTTCATATACATAGTACATGAACATAGTATATGTAACAAAAAAGATAAAATTAAAAAATTTGCAGGTAAATTGATGGAGCTGGAAATAATCTGAGTGAGGTAACTCAGACCCAGAAAGACAAATGCCACATGATCTCTGACATGCGGATGCTAGATTTGAATCTTAAGATATGTGCTTAAATTAGAGTACTTATAGAAGACACGAAAGTAGTAAGGGTCCATTGGGGGGAACAGGTTTCAAGGGAAGGATGACAAAACACAGGAAGTATAAAGAGGGAAAGGGGAGCAATGGAACAGAAAGGGTTAAATGGCATAAAGATGGAGGGCAGGGCAGAGGACAGAGTATAGGAAAGGATAACTAACACTGAAGACCTCTGAAAATGCCATATGGAAATCTACTGTATGTGAAAGGGGCATAAGTGGAGTTAATTTGTAACAGGGGGACAACAGCTCCCCCAGGCACCATAGGCTATCAAATAAAAAGCCCAGTGCCAGGAATGGGTTACCCTTTTTGGAATGGGGTCCAATAGACAACCCCTAAACATTACATGCTATTGCCATTGCTCTTGGTTACCCCCCAGAACTGGATGGTAAGACCCTATTGCTAAAGACACCACACACTTGAGACACAGGACATGGAAACATCAAGTTGGTATTGACCTGGAAGCTTCAACTCCACTGGCTAGTGTTCAGAGTGCTAGAAGGTTCTATGCACTCTACTGAGAAGAGTCATCAACAGTCTTACACAGCTGTGATCCTTGCAAACTATAATAATGACTGCCCATGCAAAATATGCACATTGGTGCAATAGTGGCACAAATGTTACGGGAGTAACCAATTGCTTTCTAGTAGGTTTAAAATCTGCTCCACAAGACAGAACTCATGCTTGGTACTGTTAATTGGGTCAAAGACCCATGGTTGGCTAGGTCATAGGCCCTAGGTGAGTACTAACCTAGTATATTATTCTGCTAAATGGACATAACAAACTATCCCCTAAGTTCTAATCTTTATACCCATAGATTAGTATGTCTCTCAACCCTCATCAGAGAAGCTTCTTTTTGCAGTAGAGATTAATACAGAGACCCACAGTTGGCCAATGTGCAGAAAACTGCAGTTCTCTGCTTTAAATGGGATATCAGTATCATAGCCCCTTTCCCAAAGGCTCACATATCACTGGGGAAAAAAGACTGCAAGAGCCAAAGAGAATAGAAATCTGCAGCAAAACAATATTTGCTGGACATGACAGCACCATTGTACACATGAACTCATGGTGGCTGGGACTTCAAGCATAAGATCTACACAAGATCAAGCCAGCCAAAATCCCAGTATGAATTGGAGAGAAGCTTATGAAGTCCCACCAATAACTGAGGAGCTAGTAGCAACTGAGGATGTTGGGTGAGGGGGAGTCAGTTTTCCTCAGATACAGAGTACCTGAGATGCTACCCATGCCCCAGTAGATGATCCTATACCCATGTACATACAAACAACAGTAAATGAAAACAGTGGGTTCTTAAAAAAAAAACAAAAAAAGAGCACACGAAGTTCAGAGGGACAAATGGAGGGGCAGATAGGAGAGGAATTGAAGGGGAAGAAATAGGGGTGGGGTATATTTGAACAAAACACAGTCTATACATGCATGAAGTTCTCAAATAATAAAAAACATATATAATATAAAAATTTAAGGCACTGATATGGAATATTTTGAATGAATTCGCAAATAAAGTTTAGGAGCAAAAAATGGGTACACCGATAATCAGTGCACATATATTTATAACTGATATGTATTCTTTATTCCACTATTTAATACATAATAAACATCATAATGACCTGTAACTTTGACTTGCAGTATCCTCTGACCAATGTTTTTCATAGTTTGCTTCAATTATCGTTTTGCATCCGTATAATCTATGTCTTGTCTAACAGCATGTAAATACAGGTTTTTTTGTTTGTTTTATATGCAGGCTGCTAGTGTGACTCTTAATTGGAAAATTAAGATAACTTACATTTAGAGTTGTTATTGAAGAATATGTCCTAATTTCTCCCTCTATCTTACAGGTTTGCTGGTTTACTGAGATAATAAAGTTTAATTCTTTCTTTATAAGAATGTTTATTCTAATAGTGATATGCATTATTTTTCAGGCTCTCGAGTATGTTCAACTTTCTTCCATTCATGTGTGTAACATTCTATTAAGTATCTTCCCCAAAAGTGACTAATGGTCATAGAATGATTGAGTTTATGGTTTTTAACCACAATCACTAAATCTCTGATTTTGAAAGATAACTTTGCTGGGTAGCATACATTCATAAAATACATGAGTCCATGCTTTCTGGAATTTAGTTTCTGCTAAGAGATCTCATATACTATTGGGCTTTAATTTGTAAGTAGCTGAACAACTGTTCTTTTTCAGTTTTCAGTCTTCTTTCTCTATGCTGTACTTTCAGCATTTAAATTTTTTAATATTTATTTGAGGCAGTGGAACAAGACAAACATGTGGAGGTCAGAGGACTCAGTTTTCTCCCACTATATGGGTTCTGGGGATCAAACTCAGGTCATCAGACTTAGCAGCTACAGTCTTTATCCACAAAGCTATCTCTCCAGCCCCATTCTTGGTCTTTTTAAATATAATGATCTTTGAAAGAGTCTCATTTGGTCATGTCAATTTGTGGTTCTAAATGTCCAACACCCTTGGATGTCTGTTCCTTTGTGTAGATTTGTGAAATTTTTGGTAACTTACCAGGAAACCTTTTATACATTGTTAGTCTCACCCATGTCTCACCCTCACTTTTCTGTTCCATATCACAAATCAGACTGGGTCTGTTAACCATACCCTGAGGTCTTAAATGTTATGATCATTACTCTGTATTTTACTTTCAATGTTATCTGACTGCCAACCTTTTCTTCATTCCATGTTCTTTGTCTTTTATATGGGTCCAACTGCACTACTGCTATCCAATGAGCATTTAATTTATTTAGCTTTGCTCTTTAAGAGTTCACTTTTTTTGAGACAGAGTCTCACTATGTAGACCTGAGAGGCCTAGGACTCACGAGGTGAACCAGGCCAGCCTCAAGCTCAGTGATCACCTGTTTCTGCTTCCCAAGTGCTGGGATTAAAGGCCTACACAACCATGTCTGGTAAGAATTCATTTTTTATTTCCGTTTGGAATTTGTCTTTATTGAATTTGTAACCAATGGCATGAGTTTGCCCTTAAAGTATTCTATTCACCACTCTCCTCTTTCACTATCTATTCATTGAATACTTTTCAGGTCAGTGATTATCAATAGTGCTAGACTTTGGCATTTGGGACCTGGCATTTCATCCACATTCATATTTTTGATTCAGTAGTTAGGGTTATCATGTTTTGAAAGAATTGCCACCTTTTGCCTGCTTTTTTACCATAATTATTGGGATTCCAGATTGTCATTTGTGTAAGCATGAGGAGATACAGTACTTCCCATTTTATGTAGAGTCTTTTCAGTCAGCACTCATCAGTTGTAATTTCAATGCCCAGCACTATTAAGAGAAAGTAAACTACCAGAATAGCAACACCACCAAAGAGTTTAAAAAAAAAAAAAAAACAGATTTAACATAAAATAAAACAACTAGCCAGGCATGGTGGTGCATGCCTTTGATCCCAGCACTTGGGAGGCAGAGGCAGGTGGACCTTTGTGAGTACAAGGTCAGCATGGTCTACATAGCAAGTTCCAGGACAGCTGGAGCTATAGGAAGACCCTGTCTCAAAAAAGACCTGAAAAGCTAGAATAGAATACAATAGAATGACTAGAATAGAATAGAAAGAATAGAATAGAATAGAAAGAATAGAATAGAAAAGAATAGAATAGAAAGAACAGAATAGAATAGAATGAATAGAATAGAATAGAATAGAAAGAATAGAATAGAATAATAGAATTGAATAGAATAGAAAGAATAGAATAGAATGAATAGAATAGAATAGAAAGAATAGAATAGAAAGAATAGAATAGAATAGAATAGAATAGAATAGAATAGAAAGAATAGAATAGAAATAAAACAGCTGACACACCACAGAAAGAACATGTGAATAAGGAATAACTGGTGAACAAACTGTACAGGTAAAAATTAATGAATATAAAAAAATGAAAGGACAATACCATGTGGCAAGAGACATGACAAAAAGAGGACTAAGTAAAAGAAAAAAAATAGGCAGAGCTAGGCATGATGGTGATGGCCTTTAATCCTAGCATGCAGGAGGCATGAGTTCAAGGCCAGCCTGGTCTGCATTGTGAGTTTCAGACCGGGCAAAGATACGTAAGGAGACCCTGTCTCAAAAAAACAAAAAACAATGAAAAAGAAACAAGAGGGCAGGTGAGAAGGCTTAGTGGGTAAAGGCACCTATTCCACAAACCAGTGATGTGAATTCAATCTGTGGAACCACATAATGGTGGGAAAAGAACAAACTCCGTAAAGTTATCCTCTGCCCTTTGTACATGTCCAGTGACATTCCCCCTACCCAACTTCATACACACATAGATCACACTAATAGTAAATAAAATATAAAAACAAGCTGGGCATAGTGGCGCATGCCTTTAATCGCAGCACTGGGGAGACAGAGGCAGGCGGATCTCTGTGAGTTCAAGGCCAGCCTGGTCTACACAGTGAGTTCCAGGACAGCTGGGGCTACAGGGAGACCCTGTCTCAAAAAGACCAAAAAATAAAAAATAAAAATAAAATAAAAATAAAAATAAGACTCAAAAGGAAAATAACATGTGAAAGGGGAAAAATAAGGAAGAGATAAAAGTAAAATGAGATAAAACAAAGTTAAATAAGTATACAAGAAAGAATAAAAACAAACACAAAAGAGTTGAAAAAAATGAAATAAAGTGAAGACATTAACAATATAGCAAAAATGTGTGAAAACAAAAAGAAAACAACTAATTGAACAAGCATCTTATCTGTGCTCTGATATTGGCAACTGTTGGCAGGGTTCCTAAGTAGCTAGAAGCTGATGTAATTCTTCTGTCCTCACCTTGCCAGTCCCTGCTTTATGCTGGCTGACTACTGGCACATCAAGATTATGTTGTCATCAACAGAGCAGCATTCAATTAAGAAATCTATTTGTTTGCATACAAGGAACCAATACTGATATCAGGCTTTGTAATTTGTGGGCTCCTGGCTCTAGAAGTCACAAATTCTGTACACTGAGGGAAGGCAAAATTTCAATCCAAAGGGTGTGCCCTCAGTGCCAGGTTGTTACAGAGGGAAAGCACCAGGTCTATGTGTCTTGGTGCTTTCAGAACCCAAATAATAGTAAACCACAATGTGGTAAAGAGGCGGCTGTAGAAATCCAGAGACCTGTCTGATATGAACACAAAAGTCTCAGTCCTATTGTCCACCTTACTACACAGAGATAGAAGGATGGCTTGGAGGCTAAGCAATATGCTTGCTCAGTCTTCCTGTCCTTAACACTGGTCCATAAGCAATAAAGCTCACTCCTTATCACAGAAGGTGCAATCACCAAAACCTCTTGTGATGGCTAATCTCAGTTGTCAACTTGAATGGATTTAGTATCAACTAAAATGCAAGCTTCTGAGCATTCCCACAAAGAACTTTCAGATTATTTGAAGTGTGAAGACCTACATATAGGTAGCATGCCATCCTAGTGGCAGCCCATATAGAAGGACATGAAAGAAGGAAGCTTTTGCTTTTCACCTGCTTGTCTTCACTCTCAGTGGCAAGTTCATCTAACCTGTGGGTGCTGCATTCCTTCCCTGACATTAGAACTTACTTCCTATATAGACTGAAGACTAGCAGCTCTCCAGGAATCTTTTAGGCCTTCAGTGCCAGGTTGGGACTACTGAGATATCCAGTCTCACGGACTGAACAAGTACCAGATTTTTGGCCCCTCCAGTGTGAGAAAGTAATTGTCAGACTACTACCCAGGCCATATCCTGTAAACAAATCTAATAAGTGTGTGTGTGTGTGTGTGTGTGTGTGTGTGTGTGTGTGTGTGTGTTCTATCAGTTCTTTTCCTCTAGAGAACACTAGCTAATATGCCTCTGTCCCTTGAACTCCTTAACTCTTAACTTTCTCAGTGATTATACAGCTAACCCTGTCCATTTCCATGGCTGCCTTGTGGCGAACTCTTACACACAAAGCTTCTGAGCAGTTCTGTGGGGGACTTTCAGATTATTTGAAGTGAGGAGACCCTAAATGTGGATGGAACACCCCTTTTGGTGACAACCTGTGTAAAGGGACATGGAAGAAGGAAGTTTTAGCTTTTTGCCTGCTTGTCTTCACTCTTCCTGGCAAGGCCATCCACCCTGTGTCTACAGCCTCCTGGGTTTTTCATGTCTAAGGAGTAAAGGGTATTTGGTTACTGCACTGTATGATATGTGGATAAATGCAATCAATTTGTTCTTCAAAGCTAGTGTGCCAGACAAAACCATTCTACACAATTTAACACTGGAAAGAACCAGAGGTAAGGTTTGTAACACAGCTCTGGTGATAGACTGCCAAGCTTTGACAAAGCAAAGTACCACATAAACCCAGGTGTGATAGTTCATGCCTCTAATCTAGCCAATCAGGAGGCAGAGGCAGGAGGATCAGACTTTCAAGTTTACCCTTGGCTAGTTGATGAGTTTGAGGCCAGCCTGGGCTACAAGACACTCTACATTTTCCTACCCCTACCCCCAAAAAAGAACCATAGGTTTTTCTTGTAACCATGAATGTCACTTTGTTGTCAGCAGAGCATTTTTGATTCTGTGTTTACACTGAGGTTCTGGCTTTGGATTCTTCTCCCACATGGGTCATGATGTTTGAGGTGTGGATTGTTTCCTAGTTTTCACTGCATTGCCTTTTTGTTTTCAGAGTTGTAGTTGTGATGATATTTCTTTCTTAACCTCCAACAAAGATCCTCCCTGTATTTACCTGGGATAGACTAGCTCTTTTGTGAACTCTACTACATAAACTTCTAATCTGCCATCCTGCCCTGAAAATTATATTCTTTTCACATTTTCTTACATTAAATATTCCCTTGAATCCCAAATTTGAATCTCCATTCTAATCATGGTTAATATCAAGTCTTGAACTAATATCCACTCTTGTATTATATGGCAAATGTGGATAAGTTATCTCAAAGTTAAACTCAATGAATACGTCCTTAATAGTGAGTTAGCTTTACTTCTTTCCTGAAATAAAATCACATCTGTTTTTTCTCTTTCCTTCCAGTAAATATTCTTCTGGCCTTTATCTACCATGATACATTTTTGCTAATTTTGCTTTCATTGGATATAAGCACTTTAAGGGGAAATGCACACTTATATGACTACTAGTGATATCACCACAATTACAAAGACAACTGTCAATGACGTCATCAGAGAGCAAGTGTTAGAAGAACACATCAACAAAGGACTAATAAAAAACTGTAATCTATGCCGTAGATGAGGAATAGCTGATCCTCCTGGAACAGGGACCTCTGGCTAACTAGATTTACCAGAAGGGCAGATAGGGGGGAATGGATGGGGGTGCTGACAGCACAGTGGACAGT
>NW_008342631.1:351930-367021 GCF_000622305.1 Nannospalax galili | reverse complement strand
TTATACTGAGTACAATATTGTATAACTGTAATAATTCAACTGTAAACCTAGAAATGTACAGCCAATTTTGAAAGAGATGTACCCTAGCTCAGAAAAATGTTATTGAATAGGTTAATGCTCTTGTAATGAAATGCTTCTTTTAACTAAAAAAAAATAAATTAAAAAAAATGCAAAAAAAAAAATTAGCTTACTATCAGTGTATGGATGAGTACACTCTAATATTTAGAATTGAGAATAAGAAATGGTAATTTGTAAAGAAAAGGGGCATAGCTTTTGTCTTTTGTCTTTTTTTTTCATGGTGACTGTGTGAATTCAATTTTCTGTGTATTGAAGTAGCAGGAACCGTTTCTGTTTTCCATAAGAGTTCAGTAAGTGTTGGCCTTTTGGAGCAGTTATTGTGAGAGTTAGGATTCCTTTTTTATTCCATTGACCATTAGTGCCATGGGAATTGGACAGTGAATAATGCATGTTTTGGATTAACTCACTTGGAAAAAGTGATTTTTGTTGTTGTTGTTAATACTTGCTGCAGTTCTGTGTTCTGCACTTGGATGCTTTTTATAAGAGTTGTCATTGTTAGAAATTCTTAAATAAAACTGTTTTAAATTAAAAAAAAAATAAATAAATGTAACATTTTAAATGAAAAAAAAAAACTGTAATCTAAAATGAGAGAAAAGAAACAAATGAGAGTTTAGGTAAACTATCTAACCACCTGGATGTGATGGCACATGCCTTTAGTCCTATCACATGTAAAGAAAAAAAGTAAGAGAATCATGGGCTCAAGACCAAACTTACCTATTGTAATTTTAAGTACAGCCTGAGTTACACAAGATCCCCTTTGAAAAAATCAAAGAGAAAATGTCTAAGGTCTATATGGGGATTGAATTTTTTGGCAAATCTAATTCAGAAAAAAAAAATCAAGATAGTTTGGCATGGCTGATCTTCCCCCAAAACTAGAAAAATCAATTGTCTAACCCACAAAGCCAGCTTTAATCTGGACTGGTTTCAAATAACTGTTCATGGGAAGAGTTCAACATAACCAATATCTTGATGAACTGTCTTCTTGCTGACCTCCCTTGCTCAGTATGCATTCACTGACCTGGGAGGCTTTGGACTGAGTCTTCTGCTACACTCCATGGCCCAAATCCATGCTCCAACTTGAAGATCAACTCAGGTTTGGTCATGCAGTGCCCTATAAGATGGAAGTAATGATGAAAAATTTATTCCAGAATGCTAAGTCAAGTCCACTGAAGAAAGATAATTCCAATTAGGGAACTGTTTTTCAAGCAGTGAATTAGAAATTTCCATTAGAGAGGGTTTACACTCACATTTTTCACTGATGGAAGTATTACCTTCAAGTGCCATAACGTACATAATACATACCCAAATAAATGATTTTAAGAAAATTTAAGTAAGGAAAAGTAAATAAGAGAAAAAAACATTAAAAAATTAGAAAGTCATATGATACTTAGGACAAATTGAAGAGAGAGCAGTCATGACCAGCCAAAAAATTTTACACTGGAAGACCTCAAATAATGAAATAAGAAACAAACAAACAAAAACTTGACTATCACCATTGCTCCTGGTTACCCACCAGAACATGGTGGTAAGACACTATTGCTTAAGACACTACATACATAAGTCATAGAAGAAACAAGGAGAAATCAAGTTGATACTGACCTCAAAGCTTCATCCCTGCATAGTGCTGGAAGTGCTATTCATGCTACTAATGACATGTTATAATACATTGATGCATCTCTCACTCTTGCCAAAGAACCTTCTTATTGCAGCAGATAGCAGTTAACAGAGAGACCCACAACTGGTCAACATGAAGAGAATAAGAGGCTGCAGAGTACTTAGTCCTAAATGGGACACCTATATCACCTCCTCTCCTCTTGAGGTTTGGGGATCACTGTGGAAGAGGGTGGTGGAAAAACTGTAAGAGACAGAGGTGGTAGATGACTATAAGAAAACACTGTTTTCTAACACAGCAAGGCAGTTGCACATATGTGTTAGAGTCCAGGTCTGCAGGCAACCCTCCCCCAGTGCAGTAAATCCTCATAATACAGGCCCTGGGGGCTTCTTAAAAACAGGAATTGAGTCAGAAGTTACTGTTCCAGCCATGAGGAGACAGTTTCAACATAGTCTGTTTCCCAAAAGAAGTTTAGAAGATAAACAGGCCCCTGCACCCATGACTCAACTGCTGGAAGAGCTGTCTTAGCACAAGCTTCATCCCCCTGATAAGTTTCACAATGTATAGACCCCACTCCCCACAGAAACTACTTTAAAAATTTTTTTTCCTTCCTTCTGCATTCCATACCCCGATAAAAAACCTCCAGCCAGTAGCCTGAAAACTGATGGTCTTTCCTTGAGGGCCACCCCAGGTGACTTCCCAAATAAATCTTGCTTTTGTTGGAATCCTTCTGAGTGGTGATTTTTCCTGGTTTGCCTATCATATGGTGCCGAAACCCAGGACACCACCATTGGAAGGTCACCAGTGAAGGACTCCACTGGACCTGGCCGCTGATACTGCCCTCCGCCCCCCCCCACAACACTGATTCAGCTTTGAGGTACACTCTCTTCCTCTCCTTCTCTCTCTCTCTCCCTATCTAGATCCCTTTCGTCCTTTCTCTGGCTCTCTCTCACCTCTCATCCCCCTCCCCTGCTCTTTCTCCTTTTTCCTTTTGGTTTGAATTGGGGCCACTCCCAGACCCAATGAATGACCACTGTGTGACACGGGTTTCTGCAACCGTTGAACATCTGGCACAGTTACTGTGTCCACCTAAGCCCACCTGGTAGGAAGACCTCCCCACCCATCGCTTTCAAGTCCTTTCTCTTAGGGCCTCTAGGTCCTGGTGATTGGTCCTCGCAAGGAGCACAGATCCCCAACCTGCTAAAGAGTTTCCCGGCTGCCAAACACGACTTGGAGTCCTAGGGACCCTAGCAGCCCACTACCCACACAGGGGGTGCGGATTTCTTGTCTTGAGGTCTTAATGTATCTCTGTGTAAACCTTTGGACTTGGTCTACATGGATCAGAGTCTCTCTCTGTTCTACCTACACCTCTGGACTTCCAGAAGGAGGCCAACCCCACGAAGGCATGGGCTTGACCTGAGGGACTCCAAAGAAATGGTCCTAAGGCCAGGTAAAATGGGGAAGGCCAACTCTAGAAGTTTCCACTCTCCTCCTTTTGCTCCCACAGCCTCTCACTAGAATTAGTTTCTCCCTCTCTCTCTTCACCTCCCACACCTCTCCTCTAATTTCATTTTCTCACACTCAGCAATTCAGAGCTTCTCTTTTCTAGTCCCTTCCTCCTCACTCCCACTCTCCCAAGTTTCTCTTGCTTCTCTTCCTACCGGGTCTTAGACTCTCCTCTCACCTTCAACGCTTCACATTCAATCTCCTATTCCACTGCCTGGCTGTGCCACACTCTCACTCCCGGGCTTTCTGCTTGAGTCGTAAAATCACACCAGTGCGTCAGAAAGCTCATTCCTTCTCTGGTTACAAGACACCATTTCCAGAGACAGGAACATGCTCACCTTCCTGTCCAAGACAAGAACTCATTCTTTCCCCTCCCTGGTGATCGCAGAACACTGCCTCCAGGAATGAGAAACACATTTTGGGCCTTTGTTGTAAGGGACACCTTTCTTGTTGGTGCCACACACTCTCGCTTGACATGACCCGTGGCTCATGTCCCTTCTTCTCCTCCTTCCTCCCACCTTCCTTTTTCTCATATTCTGCACCTTCCTGCCTGGAATCTTAGCTGCCATCCATAACTCCATTCCTGGTGGAGAGAGGGTCCTCATTATCTCCTTCTACATACATGCTCAATTCCTTTTCTATCTCCTGTGTGCTATATGCATAATCTGTCACTTTGGGAACCACTCAGTCTAAACCTGAGGGTCTCACACCTCTTGCTTGTCTTCTCAAGTCCCTAAAGCAACTAGGACTTTCAGATACAATTAGACCAAAGTGCCTAAAGTTTTTGTGTACTACTGCCTGGCCCCAGTATAAGTTGGACAACGACTCCATTTGGCCAGACACAGGAACCCTAGACTTCAACATTTTAAGAGACTTAGATAATTTCTGCCAATGTAGTGGCAAAAGGTCTGAGCTCCCTTTTTTGATCTTTGTGCTAACCCCTCCCCTTGTGCCTCCTGTTCCTCTCATCAAGCTCTCCTTGCCAAGACTCTTCCCTCAGAGCCCTCTGCTCCCCCTCCATACTCCTCCACCTCAGCCTTTGACCCCAACATAGTGGATGATTGTTCCCCGATTAGGACCCAAACTCGACCTCCTCCTTCCACTCAACCTGAGGCACAGCTGGCTCCTTCACAAGCTCAGCCTTCACTATATGCTCCCCTCCCCCTTCCTCCATCCCCTGAGCCAAACCCAGTCAACCACCTCCTCTACTTCAAATCCCCTCCTCATGGCCTTCCTCTTCTCCCCCTCATCACCACCTCAGTCTCTTGCTCTTGCACCCAAATTTACCCTTGAGGAAATTCAGGGTCTTAAACAAATTCTCACCAATCACCCCTCACCATCTCCTATTCTAACCCCTACCTACAAAAATCCGTTTATTTCTCCCCATAACCGCCTCTACTCCCATTCCAGCCAAGGCCCCTATCTCTTGTACACCTATGTCCCCTTGTGGACAAGACACTCCTCCCCATTCCTCCACTTCGACTTCTGCACACTTCTCCTCCTCCACCAGACCCCACTGTCCCCAGTGTCTTGTCATCCCATGCCCAGTCCCAGCCCCCTCCCACATGGTGTCTTCCCCCTTAGGGAAGTTGCAGGAGTAGAAGGAGGTGTCAAGGTTCACATCCCATTTTCCCTTGGTGACCTGTCCAGCTCGAACGCAGAATAGGCTCTTTCTCCACTGACCCCACACACTTCTTACAAGAATTCAAATATATCGCCTGTAGCTATGACCTGACCTGGCATGACATCTTTATGATTTTCCAGTCCACCCTCACCCCTAATGAAAAGACACACAGTCTAGACAGCAGCACAAGAGTACGCTAATGAACTTCATTCAACCAACCAGACACATCCCATTTAGAGCTGAGGCAGTTCCCTTACAAAACCCTGGGTGGAATTACCAACTCCTACTGGGGCACCAGGAAGGACCTTCCCCAGGTAGGGCAGCAAGGGATCACATGATCACTTGCCTCCTAACAGGCCTTCAGAGACCTTCACCTCCTAAGGTAGCTAACTTTGAAAAGCTTAGGTTGATTACCCAGGGCTCTACTGAAACACCAGCTCAGTTTACAGACAGACTTACTGATGCCCTAGTCCAGTACCAAGCATGATCCAGAGTCCAGAGAGGGATGACTTATGCTCAACCACCATTTTATCTTGAAATCGGCTCTAGACATTTGAAGGAAAATTTTACACCTAAACAAGGGCCCCAAAAGCCCCACAGGATATCCATTAGACCTGGCATTCAAGGTTTTTAATAACTGGGAGGAACAGGAGAGGCCAGACAAACAAAAGTACCAGCTGATGGCGGCAATCCTGAGGGCTCCTCCAAAGAAGACGATGGACACCAGTGGAGCCCAAAGACTGCTGCCCAAGACCCTGATTCAAATGTGGACTCACTGGACACTGGGCAAGGCAATGCCCCAACCTGCAGCTGCCTCCTGGATCCTGCCCTCAGTGTGGACAATGAGGTCCCCGGAGGGCTGACTGTCCTTCTTTGCAGCACCAAGGTAGGCCACTCACCGCCCAGACCCACCTGCTTTACAGGGTTCAGTGAACAACCTCCTGGGCCTGGTGGCTAAAGACTGATGAGGCCCTAGCTCCTCAGCCCCCACCTCTTCGATGACCATCACCATGGAGGAGCTCAGGGTAGCGACTGTGATGGTGGGTAAGACTATTAATTTTGTTATGCACATGGACACTTCATGGTCTGTTCTCCCCTCCTACTCTGGTAGAGTTTTTCCTTGCAGATCTCCATGATGGGGATGATGGGAAGCCCCATAACCCCAAAACAACAGGATCCCTGTCCTGTATATTCTGGCTTGTGAGAGTGTGGGACATGGGAGCAAATGACGTCAGTCTAAGCCCTTCAGAAGCTTCACAGCTGAGTTACATAACCACCCATCTGTCCTGCAATATAGGCTGTTCGACCTAGGCCAATGCAGAGGGGAGCAGTCCTTAATGAGGTGGCTGGTTGAAGGCATTAAAGATACATGGTCATCACCAGGGGAGACTAACATGATTAGCAGGGGCTGGAGGACTATAAAGGAGGGGCAGGCATTACTGAGAGAGCTAGGTATAAGAAAAGAAATATATGATGTTCAATTCACTGGGCCAAATAAGACTGTGTTCACCAGAGAGATAAAGGAAAGCTTAATTCGACTGGGACCTCAAGAATGGTATGGAGCTTTAATGGTTTTGCTAAGCCCTTTAATAGGACAGGATCTTTATAAAGAAAGAGAGGCTTTAGCAGATCTAAGTGACTCTGACCATGTGAAACATATCTGTAGAATAACAGAACACCCTACAAGAGATATAAAAAAGACCAGACAGAAGGAATGGTCTGTTTGGGTTACTCAAAGACAAATGTGGCAAGACTTATGTTGAGCCCAAATTCCAGAGAAAAAAATGATAGAAAACCAAATTCGGTACTAAGGAGTTTCTGGAAGGCTTTAAAACCAGAACAGTTTACCAAAGGCATTTAAAGGATGAAAACTGTCCCAGGGGTGGTTAAGAATCCCCAAAGATTAAATAAGGTGAATTTCTCTTCTGATAAAGGCTGAACTAGGGATTGGGGCAGTCCTTCCCACCAAAGGCTCCCCCAACAGCCAGGTGTGGTCAATGGAGAGATGACAGATATGGCTACAGTCAGGAGGCAGACCAACAGCCTGCCTGACTCAGGGAACCAACAGGTGCAACGGGGACAGGAGAAACCCCCTGTGTCCTTAGCCTAGTGCAGGGTCAGGCAACTGGAGCCAACACCTGTAAGTGTATCAAGAATAAAAGAATACAAAGAGATTCCATGTAAAATCCCCCAAGTGCAAAATGACTCCAAAGGGATAAATAAAGGTAGTAAGGAACTAACCAAATTAATGCCTTGTACCCATGCTATGGCACCTAATAAGGTTCTATGTAGAAAAGAGTTAATACGAATGGATAAAACCTTTCCATGCTGTGTTAGACCTTGTGTATGATTGATTTAAGATATGATGTTAACCTTCCTTCATGTGTTTTACAAATGTGAAGCTCATTTAAAAGATACCTGAAGAAGCAAAGGCCAGCTATAGTGTAAGATTCTTGGGAGATTTATGGTGGGTAAGATGAAAAGAGAGGCTCCCAAACTCTAAAACTGTTAAGAAAATCTATAGTACCAGGGGTGGGTTGCCCCCCATCAGCCTCTGGTCAGGGAGAGATCCTAGAGGGCCTCAAATTCACCAAGGCTATTGCCACTAATATTGGTTGTACACTAGAAAGGTCAGTAAGGCCATGTTGCTGAAGACAACTGCATGATGTGAGCACAGGAGGAGAAGAAGAGATGGAGCTGAGACCAAGCCAAAAACTATGATCATAGTGCCAGAAGGTGCTATGCAGATGGTTAGGGGAAAAAAAAGAATCTCCTATGATTCTACTCAACAATGGACCCCGCGTGCTACACAATGTGGACATGCCAAGCAATGCCTGCAAGTACAATAATGGCTCAACCAACATATGTACAACTGACAAACTTCTCATTGGATAAGGCCCACTCCTAGGGGTGGAACACAACATCTGGTGCTGTAGACCAGGCCAAACCCCATGTGTCTGGAAAGGCTACAGGCCCTAGTAGGGAAGCCAATACACCTACTGGGATATCCTCTAGGCATGGTATTTACATTCATGTTTGTTTAGATGTGTCTACTTCCTTCTATTTGTCTTTGTACTAAAAGAAATACTGAGATAGTTCAATGGCCATGGCTTAAAGGCGAATAATGGGGAGGCCCAAGAAGTCACTATCTCACCACTATACAAGATCGCCCTACATCTGTCACCCCCTCCAAGGTTCAGGAACCTCAGTAGAAGATTGGCAGAAAGAGTATGAGAGCGGAGGAAAGGGGTGGAGTATAGCCTGAAAATGATTTATTTCTCCCGGACTCCCTCTGAAGAACCATGGGCTAGCACAGGGCACCCTGTACTAGAAAGGAATGGCCCTGCATTTACCGACCTGGGGCGAGACTGCGGGACCAGGAGGTGTGGGCAAAAGCTAACAGTGACTATGGGTGGGCCACAGAAGCGATCTGGAATGGCAAGCTCAGAGCCACAGTGCGGAGCTGGGCACCAGTGTTCGTTTCTTTTAACCCCCCCCCCCCCCCCCCCATGATATAAGCTACAAAAAACTCAGATAAAAATATGTTATGTGGTTTGTCTGATAGCACCTGGAGCAAGAGAACCTGAAGAGACTGAAGTCAGGTCAAACAGAGTGAGAAGGAGAAAATTTAGTGGGACAGGGTAAAGGGAAAGAAGGAGCTCAAGAAAGGTGGGACCATAGAAGGATATTATTAAGAGAGAAATGGGAAAAATGGGGGCACCTTAAATGGGGAAACCATGGTGGAAGAGTTAGACAATACGAGAGATAAATAATACATAGCTGGTTTTAGGAAAACCAGGGGGAACCATATTAATTGAACAACCTACTGACAAGTTATACATACAACTAGCTCAAGGAACGTAATATACGTTTAGTCAAGGTTTATCTGAGAATGTTTGGTCTTTGCTTTGTCTACATAATAGCACATGGTAATTAAAAGTACCAGACTGGTGGAACTAACCTTCTTGGATGTTTAACAGCCAGACTTTGAGGCCTATACTAATTTGGTCAGAGGGACATAAAGGACAGTTTTTACTCCTTGCTTTTCCAGGTTGACAAAGTTCCAGGCAACTATAAGCATCTCTCAAAATATCTTGTAACTGTGGTGAGTCACCTGTCCTCTTGATCAAGGAAGCCGTGGAGACCCCACAAGATAGACTTGAACCAGTGGACAGTCTACAAAGAGAAACATTTCCTCCATGCTTCCAAGCGAAGCCAGACATGGTCGGGTGGGACCTTTGACTTATCCTCACATAGACCAAACTGGTAAGGAAAGGAGCCAGGGGCTCCTCCTAAGCCCTGTGACCCCTGAGGAACAGATCCTCAAATGGCCTTAAGAGTAAAAATAAATTGGTTTATCTGGGCCAACTGTATGGTCTTAAACACCCAAAAGGAAAGTATAACCAAAGATTAAAGGGATCAATATAATTTTTAAGAGTCCCTATGTATAGCTAAAGCCTCCATAACAAGAAACAATGCCAGACACAAGATACCTTCCTTTGAGTTGTTGGCCAGGGTGGCCCAAGAGACTCCCAGATGGTAACCCAGCATAGAACCTGGAAAATGAACTGCAGACCCCAATATTATCTAAAGAAATATTGACAACTGATTGCTGCTAGATGAGGAACAGCTGATCTTCCTAAAACAAGGATCTGTAGATAGGCTGACTAGATTCAGCAGATGGACAAGCACTGGGGAATGGCTGGGGGTGCCAACAACACAGTGGACAGTAACAGGGATGACAGAGTATATGGGCTCCAGTGGGGGCAGGAGGAGGCTATGGGAGGGTGCCATTTGGGAAGTGGGTAGATAGATGAATAAGATTGTTTGGGATGTTCTGTATGATATATGCACAAAAAATCAACAAAAAAATGAGTTATATTTGAGGAGGAAGCATAAAAATTTACTTCATGTTAATTAGTAGAGGTGATAAACATTATCATTCAAATCTACCTGATGACTTTATATCCACACTCAGGTGTCAAGGATCCAAGTGTAACTGACTATGAATAGTAATAATCAGATACAAAGAGATTAGAGACATCTAGTGCCAACATCTAAGTCTTAGTAGCAAAACAATGAGTCTTTCTGTAGGAAACAGTATATTTTAAAATGAAATGGAGATCCTTTTTTAAAGGTTAAAAACTCATCCAAATTTATGTCTTATAGCGTTTATACTGAATTCAACATTGTATAACTGTACTAATTCAACTGTGAACCTAAAAATTTATAGCCACTTTGGAAAGAGATGTATCTTTGCTCTGGAAATTGTTATTGAATATGGTAAAGCTGTAATGAAATGCTTCCTCTAATCAGGTGGTTATTAAATTTAAAAAGAGAAACAGAAATAAAAGACATGAAGTTGGGCGTTGTAAAGCAAGGATGGAGAGGGGTACAGGCATGGAATATAATCAAAATAGATTGTATGATATTCTCAAATCAATAAAAATGTTTAAAAAATAGAAAAGAAAAAAAAGAGAATGAAATCAATCCAAGATTCTTGATCCCAAAAGGCCAGAGACCCTGGACCATGCGAGGGGCCAGACAGTAGAACAGCTCCAACGTTTTAACACCTCCTGCAGATTCTCCTGGAATCACATACTTTCCCTTTCTCTGAGCCTCCTAAAGAGTTTCTCTAGTATTGATGCATGCACCTGCTTCCTCTGCACCTCTACAGGGCCCACTCCTCATTTCCCTCCCAATTTATAACATCACCAATCAAACTAACACCCTTTACTCCCAGATTCTTCTGATGCAACAATCCCTGCCTGCTCCACCCCCCTACCTTAATCAAACAGATTGCTGGGCTCCCCATACCTCTGATTGCCCCTGTCCTAGTTTGTTTCTCCATTGCTGTGACAAAATACTCTGACCAATACTAACTTGGGGAAGAAAGGATTTATTTTATCTTACATTTCCGGGGTTACAGTTCCATCAGGGAGCCCAAGGTAGGAACTCAAGGCAGGAACCTGGAGGCAGGAACTGGAGCACAGGCCATGGAGAAACTCTGCTTACTGGTTTGCTCCCCTGGCCCCTGGTCAGCCTGCTTTCTTATGTAATACAGGCCCACATGCCCAGGGTGGCACAACCCACAGTGGGCTGGGCCCTCCCACATCACTCAACAATCAAGAAGATGCCCCATGGACATGGCCACAGGCCAGTCCAATGAAGTCAATTCCCCAATTGAGGCTTCCTCAACCCAGGTGTGTCAAGTTGACACCAAAGCTATCCAACACGCCCCCACTCTTCAGTTCATAATGTTACAGTTAGGGGTAATACCACTCTAGCTCCAGGGCTACTCTTTCTCTGCTCCTCCAAAATATATACCTGTATCTCCCCACAAGTTAAGGAGGCCTGCACTCCAGTAATACCCAGATAAACTCTATACACCTTAGGAGAAGTACATGATTTTCTCCCCACAGAAACAGAAGGGACCAGAATGAAAAGGTCAGCTACACTGGCAGTCCTGGTGGGAATCAGCCTGGTATCATCAGTAGCAGCTACCAGACTCACCACAGGGAGCCTGGGACATACTCTGATCTCAACTCAGCACCTCCGCCAGGAGATTCAGGACCTCAGGTGAGAACTCACCACTGCGGTTGAGGCAACAGCCCAATCAATTCAGATGTTACAACAACAGTTGTCCTCCCTGGCCGAAACAGCCCTCCAGGACAGACAAGCCCTGGACCTGATAACTGCAGAGAAGGGGGTACCTGCATGTTCTTAGGTGAGGAATGCTGTTACTATGTCAACCAGTCAGGTAAGGGTGAACATAATATAAAATGCCTCCAGCAGGTGGCCAAGGACGTCTCATTCAAAACTTCACAATATCAGCAATCCCCCCAGTGGGATATCCTTACAGGACCATCACCATAGCTACTGCCCCTGCTAGGATCCCTGCTCTCCATCACCCTGATGTTAACCATTGCCCCCTGTCTTTCCAAATATTTTCAGGGCCGGATTCAACATGCCAATTTTAACCAGCTGTTACTCTTTCCCCCCACATGTGTATGAATGCCTGTCAACCAAGGACCTTGTCCAAGTGCAGGAAGTAGAGACCCCTGCTGCCTGACCAGACCCTAACCCCAGCTTTTCCCCTCATCAACTCTGGCCAGCAGTAAGTAGTCAGAAGGAAAACACCACCCCCTATCCCATAATACAAAAGGCTGGAATGTTAGTGTCCAGGACTGCAGGCAGCTCTCCCCCAGTGCAGTAAAGCCTCACAAGACAGGCCCTGGGGACCTCTCAAAAATAGGAATTGAGTCAGCAGCTGCTGTTCCAGCCATGAGGAGACAGTTTCAACATAGTCTGTTTCCCAAAAGAAGTTTAGAAGATAAACAGGCCCCTGCAACCATGACCTGATTGCTGCAAGAGCTTTCTCAGCCCAAGCTGCTTCCCTCTGATAAGTTTCACAATGTATAGACCCCACTCCCCACAGAAACTGCTTAAAAAGGAAATTTTCCTGCCTTCCGCATTCCCTACCCCCTATACAAAGCTCCAGCCAGCAGCCTAAAAAACTGGTGGTCTTTCCTCAGTCCCAGAGTTTGAGGGCCACCCCAGGCGACTTCCCAAATAAACCTTGCTTTTGTTGGAGTCCTTCTGAGTGGTGATTTTTCCCAGTTTACTTATCAATATGAACTCACAGTGCTTGTGGCAGTATGCAAAAGAGCTGTGCAAGCCCAAAACATATGAAATCTCAGCATAGATGGGGGAAGAAGACAAAAAGATACAGTCCTAGCTGAGAAACTACTGACAATTGGTAGCTGCTTGGAAGAGGGGGGAGTCCGATTTAAAGGGTGTAAGACCAGGTAGGTTAAATAGGCTCCAGGGGATGGACCCATACCAAAGAGCATTTGGGGACACACATTAACCCTGATATCAAACATGAAGTGAGTGGGGTAGTAGGTGGAGTGGAGGTGGAGGAAGGGGTCTGAATACAACCAACACAGGAAATTCTCAAAGAATCAATAAAAATATATTTTTAACCTAAAAGCTAAAACACATCACAGCTCAACTAATAAGTTGGAGAAAAATAATCTGAGCACAGGAACTGTTTGTTTTAAATAAGGCCATGTAGATTAAGGAAGGGTGGACCTTTTAATACACAGTCACCATGGTTAGAAAAGGAACCATTTGACTAATGCGTATCCCAGAAGAAAAAAAGAAAGGACTCAAAAATATATATTCAGCGAATGAATCTGAATCCACAGTAGAAAGACACACATACAGGTTCCAGAAGCTCAAAGGAACCCTAATAAATGTCACCAACAAATTATTCTGTGTCACCTAGCAAGCGCTGTGGAGGTTTTCTGATGCCCGTGTATTAATTTGACTGTCTAATTAATGATGTATATAAAAGAACACTGGCTAGAACAGCCTTGTTCTTGGCTGTCATCAGTGCACCAGCATTATAATATTAAATCTACAAATGGAAAAGCAACAAAACTGCAGGTTTGGAAACCCTGTTATATAGCAATTTCCCCTGAATTGAAGCATCCCTCTAGGATGGTCGGAGGAGGTGCAGGACACACAGGAAGTAAACAAACTTCATATATCTGGGAAGGATGCAACTTATAAAACTCATAAAGGCCCCTCCTCAGGGTCAAGGAAGCAGTAAACAACTGCCCGGGGAGGAAACTGACAAGATAAATTGCTAAGAGATTCTCAGTGATGTTCAGCTGCCTACAAGTCATGCACAGAGCTCCAGGACTGCAGCTTTTGTGAGTCTCAAAAAAAAAAATGAAAAAAGAAATGCATCAAAAGCTGATATGGCTATTCAGTTGGAACCTGCTTGTACGAAGGAGAAATTACAAAGGGAAAGGAATATGCAGCTAACATCCTCCACAACAGTGTCTGATTTGGTTGGTAACTTGGGATAAAAGAGGGTGAGATGGAAGCGCTGGCTTGGTATTACTTACAGTTGGTAAGACATGGGGAAAGAGAATATAAGATAGATCTATGCTAAAACTTAGAATCCATGGAAAGAGTTGGATAGTAGGTGGGAAAAAATGAGGTGAAAGTGATAGTAAAGGAACTGAGGCTAAGTGCTGTTTGATACCCAGCTCACCTGGCCAGATAAAACCATGTTCAAAGGAAAGTTTCAAAGAAAGTTGATTTAGCAGTAATGACGGGTCTAGGATGAGGCTTCAGAGGCTTTGGTGAGTTCTATGATGAGACATGATCTTTGTGAAGTAGGAGATATTTTGACAGACTTTAATGATCTAGCCTGGCATATGAACAAGTTCATAAGGTGCTGAAGAACTCAGGAAGAGATGAAGAAAGAAGAACACAGATAATGGGCCCTGTTCAGTCCTTTCCAAGCTGCTCAAAGACATATATGGCAAGATTTGTGACTAGCTGGAATTTGTAGGGGAAAAAAACTGATAGCCAAATGAATTTTTTGGAAGGCTTTTAAGTCTGATCATCAGTTAACCAAAGGGTTAAAAGGAATGGAAGGCAGGGAGTACAGGTGACCCCTGATGAGTCCTCTGCTATGGAGCAAAAAGATCTTCTCGGATGTGAACCACACAAGCTGTTCTGACAGGGTGGACAAGGTTGCATAGGAATGAGAGCCCCACATGGCAATGGGAGGCCTCATGTCAAATTAGAGATCCCTTGGTCTGTTAAAGTACAAAACACTAGGGTTTGGTAGTTACTGAAGTCAAGTGTAACTTAACTCATGGCAATTCCCAAATGGACAAGTAGTAGATAGATATAGGGATAAAACAGTACAAATTAAAAGGATCAAGCTTGTCCCAAGTGAAAAGAGTCCAGGCTCAGTGCAACCCTCCCCACAGTACAAGGCTTTGCAACCCCTGCAAGACAAGTTCTACAAAGTTTTGTGGGGCTCCTTGGAATGCAAGAACTGAGTCAACAGTTAAAATTAGCCATTTGCAGACAGACAAACCCTTACTCCCATGACCCAAGACCTGACTGATGTAAGAAGCTGTCTCAACACAAGCTGCTTCCCCCTGGTAAGTTTCACAATGTGCAGACTGCAGCTTCCCCTCAAACTGTAAAGATTATTTGTGGGGAGCCGCCTGCCGTCCCTGCAGACGCCATTACAAGATGGCGCTCACATCCGGTTCATGCTGAGCTAGACATACACAGGTGCCAAGGATCCAAGTGCAACCGATTATGACTAGTTACAATCAGATACATACAGATTAGAGATGAATGCGCCAGCATCTCAGTAGCAAAAACAATGAGTCTTTCTGCAAGGAACAATATATTCTAAAATGAAATGGAGATCTTTTTTAAAGGTTAAAAAC
>NW_008342631.1:338120-347945 GCF_000622305.1 Nannospalax galili | reverse complement strand
ATTTGATCCATTGTTTTCTTTGCTGTACAGAAGCCTTTTAATTTAATGAGGTCCCATTGTCAATTGTTGGTCATAAGTCTCGAGTGACTGATGTCCAATTTAGAAAGACTTTTCCTGTACCTATATCTTGTAGCATACTACCTATGTTTTCTTCTAACATTTTCATCATTTCAGACTTCACATTGAGATTTGATCCATTTGGAGTTGACTTCTATACAGGATGATAGGAATGGATATAATTTCATTTTTGTTCATGAGGCAATCCAATTTTGCCAGTCACATTTGTTAAAGATATTGTCTTTCTTCCAAGTGTTTTCTTGGCACTTTTTCAAATAACAAGTTGCTGAAATTGCATGGACTTATGTTTGAGTATTCTAATATATTCCATTGGTCTATATGCCTGTTTTTGTGCCAATACAATGGTGTTTTATGTGGGGAGCTGCCTGCCGTCCCTGCAGACGCCATTACAAGATGGCGCTCACATCCGGTTCATGCTGAGCAGTAAATAAGTCAGTACGCATGCCCGAAGTAATTTTCCACCTTCTAGTCTCTGCCTACCTTGTGGCGTGATATGGGCTGATGAGTTTGCGACCAATCAAGAGTTGCCACGTCCAAGACGGGCTTACTAACCTATATAAGGGCTGGGTTTCCGACATTCGGGGTCTTCGCCCTGTAAGCTTATGCTCTCCCTCTCAAGATGCATTAAAGCTTTTCTGCAGAAGGATCCTGAGTGTGCCGCGTTGTTCTTGCTGGCGAGACGATAGCGCGGGACAATTATTTTTGCCACCTTCCACATTTCCCAAGCCCCCTGTAAAAACTTACCCAGCAGTCATTAGGCTGCTGGTTGCTTTTCTCTCCCAAGCTGAGCTGCTGGCCCCCAGCAATCCTCCACAATAAACTTTGCTTTGCCAGAGTCCTCCTGTGTTTTCTGCGGCTATTCCCTGCCTGGTTTCTTTATCTGAAACCAAGGGTGGGCAATAATCCCCCCAAAATGAACTAGGTATGCTGGAAGTGGAAACTTTTTTTCCAGCCTGGGCTCTCAAAGAAGCAAGGATTGTCTGAGGGACAGACAATGGGAGTGGCTACAGCTACAGTTGTAGGCCAGGTAAAGGTCTACCAAATCCAACGAGAATGTAGTGGGGCCTGCAGGAATGGCCATTCCTCCTTGGACCTAGGCTAAACCAAACAATTTGAATCAGCTTAACAAAGTCCATTTGGGTGGGGAAATGCAGAGGTCACATGGAGGTGCCCCAGAATGAGGAAGTCAGATAATTAATATAGGAAGCAATGGAGTGGAACTAGTCACCCTGTTAGTATAGTGGTGAGTATCCCCATCTGTCACACAGGAAACAGGGGTTAGATTCCCTGATGGGGAAACAAGCCATCATTTAGCCGGGTGTGGTGGCACACACCTTTAACACCAGCACTTGGGAGGCAGAAGCAGGGAGATCTCTGAGTTCAGGGCCAGTCTAGTCTACATAGTGAATTCTAGGTCAGCTGGGGCTACAGGAAGACCCTGTCTCAAAAAGACCAAAAAAGAAAATAAGAAGCAATGGAATCTTTTCCTACTGTATTAGACCTTGTTAAAATGTTTTATTATATTTATTTATGGTGGGGAGGTGGGCATGTGCCAGCCACAGAGTAGATATGGAGGTAGGTTAGTTCTCCCCTTTTACTATGTAGATTCTGAGGATCTTACTTTGGTTTTCAGGCTTAGCAGCAAGCACCTTTACCCAATGAGCCATTTCACTGGCCTGCTAAGATATTTTTTAATATTCCCTAAGCTGCTAGATGCCAAAACTAATTTGGTATTGACTTGGAATGATCAAGAGTGGACCCTCACAATACTGCCCCAAGGTTACTATTACAACTCCACTATTTGTCAAGGAATAGTGACCTGGAATTTGCTTTGTCACGCTGCTTACCACCTGTAAAAACTTCTCATTGGATAGATGACCCAACACTAACCTCTGAGTGTTTTACAGATTTACAGAAGCTTCCTAAAGACATGTGTACATAAAGGATTGAAAATAGAAGATCAATTCACAAAAGATTTAAGGACCAACACAGCTATAAACTTCTTGGGACTATTATACTTTAGTAAGATGCATGATAACTGTGCCTATAAATGGAAAAGAGCTATAGGTATTCTTGGAGCTCCTGGTATGTGGGAAGAGTTTCATACCCCACCTTGCCCAAGTTTCCCATAAGGGGAAGACTATGTGGGATTGAGACAGAAAAGTTAAATAGGGGCTTAAGCAGGTTAAATTGTATGGCAAGCTAAACAGTTGTGTAACCTTTTTCCCCAGTGGGGACAACAATGTGGATGGGACAAATTTGGATTGGATCCACTCCAGCTCCAGTAGATACAATGCCTTTTCCAGACTTCTGAGGGCACCTGAACTCATGTGCAGGTACCCACGTGCGCACACACACACACACACACACACACACACACACACACACAATTATAAATAAATAAAATAAATTTTAAGTTAACTCCATAAGGGGCTGACAAACAGAATATATGGTGCGTACATCTGTTAATGAGGGATATAAATATGCCCTCAGCTGTGTGGAGACTGCCCCAGGCCTCTTACAAGCATTTTCATGTAAGCAAGCAACAGGTGAAACCACTATCAAAGGTCTCACCCAACTCACTGTTATGAATGGGCACTGACAGAACCGACAGTGTCAGGGATGTCATTTCACAAATATTAATGTGCAGAAATAAGATGAAGACAACCAAGTGCAATGGTACTTCCACCTATCTTACAACCCTACTGGAACTGGGGTAATTGAAACAAAAATGGGATATTAAAACAGTAGCTTAAAGAGTTTAAGTAAGGAGGCACCCTTCCTGAGAGGATAGGGGCTATAAATCTGGTAAATGAGAATCCCAGTGCTAAAGATGAGGTGCTTCCCTACAAATTATTGGCCAAGGAGGCCCCTGAGGTTTCACAAATATAGAACCTGATGGAAAAATTAAGCTTCTCTCTCTCTCTCCCTCCCTCCCTCCCTCCTTCCCTCCCTCCCCCCTCTCATCAGAAAAGTTCAGCTGACAAGTTTAGGGTTACTAGCTACAGCCGAACTTCATTTCTGTTTGTCTCAGACAGGGACTTCTTACACTTTTTTCCCTTAAGAACTAGACAAACAAGTTGCTTTTTATAACTTTTTGCTGATAGTCAATCAGTATGTAATTTGCCTATGCTGTAACCCATTACTGAAATGTACAAAAATGTAGGAACTTTGTCTCTTTGGGGACCAGAAATTGAGCCTTCAGTCCTCTGAAATAGGCTGCAGCCTAAATAAAACCTGCTTCCTGAACCAACCCAGTGTCTTGTCACTCTTTCCTACAACACCACAAACCATAATGGCTATTGTCACTGCTACTGGTTGCATGTCAAAATTAGTAAGACCCTACTACTGAAAACAAAAGCTTTGATTGTAGGACATGAAGAAATGAAGCTGAGACTGAGCTAGAAGGTCATTCCCCACTGGATGGCTCTCACAGAGCT
Source organism: Nannospalax galili (assembly GCF_000622305.1). NCBI lineage: Eukaryota > Metazoa > Chordata > Mammalia > Rodentia > Spalacidae > Nannospalax > Nannospalax galili. Next base: position 344,427 of record NW_008342631.1, on the reverse strand, counting down.
GGAAGATGCTATGTGAGATTCTTGAGGGGACTTATCACCTAGAATCCTGCTCAGCTTTTGACTTGTGTACTACAGTACCAAAATGCCAGGCAGGATATGCTTGCTGGTGCAATAGTGGCACAATTGTTTTGGACACAACCAACAGGCTTCTGTACTGTGAACCAATATAAAAACTTGTGACTCAGAAGGACATAGGCCCCAGTGGCAAAACAACTGCTATGGTTCTGTTAAATGGAAGTGATGTGACTATCAAACTGTCTTCTAAACATCTGTGCTCCTTTTGAAATGAATGGTGTAACATAGAGACCCATAACCACTGATGAAAACTCCTGAGTAAAAGTGACTATTGCTGTGGCATACTGCCTCAATGGTTAGCCATAGGTGGACAGCTGTATCACCCCATCCAAGGCTCAGAGAACACTGAGGAAGAGAGTTGGAAATAATCTAAGAATCAGAGGAATGGGTGAAATATTGTATACCAATTTCCTCAGAATTGAAACATTCCTCTCAGTAAGGGGTAAGAAGAGGCTCATGAGATGCAGGAAGTAAACAAATGTTACATACTTGGGAAAGCCAAAACTTGCAAGATTCTCCTACCTAACTTAAGAGAAAAGGTAAACAACTGCCAGGATAGGAGACTCAGACAAGCCACGTTGCCCAGAGGAGAATCTTGGGCATGTAGAGCTTCCTACATGTTGTACAGTAAGCTCCAGGGTTGCAATTTCTGTGAGTCAACACCTATGCTGGGGTGGGCTTTTTGGTGATGCAGTTGCTTTGATGTGTTCCTCTCAGTAAGCCTTCATCCATTCTTATGTAAATATCCCCAATAAATTCACTGGTTCACCAACTGAACTTTGGGATAATCATTACTTTGGTCTGTCATAGGTTCCCTAATTCAAGTGAGTATATGCACTTATGTTGTGTCTCCACGGGAAAAGACTCATACAACACAATCCTCAATGAACAAGGTTACAAAAGTTCTCAAGAAAGTAGACAATCAAGACTGCACATAAAATGATTATAAACTATTATCATACGTGATTCGTCCCAGAGATTCAACATTCAACACAGGAAAATTCACCACTTTAAACTCCTATATCCATATACTAAGCAATAATCAGCAAGCCACAATAAAAAAAATAAAAGGCATTTTGTATAATTCAACATTCTATCTTCAGAAAAACCCTAAGTAAACTGACACAAGACTATACCTCCACACAATAATGACTATAAAAAACAAACCCATAGTTTGAGAAATGGAGAAAGCCTTAAATTATTTCTCCTAAAGTCTGGAACACAAGGATGTGCTCTTTCACCACCCTTTTTCAGTATTGTACTGTAATGAACTCTACAGACAAATATCTGATAAGGTAAAACAACAAAGGCTGGGGCTGATGAGATGGCTCAGCTGAGCACATTGGACAACCAAGTTCTAGTCTCACAACCATGAAGGGCAGCTCACAGCTGCCTGTAACTCCAGCCTGAGAGGATCACTCCTCTGGACTCTGCAGACACCTGCGCTCACATGGGCACATACCTGTGCACAGTTACACATATTGTTATAACAATTTCCTCAGATAAAACCTTTCATCTTGGAGGGAAACTGGGTAAACAACAGGATGTTTTACAAGGAGGTGAAACATTCCATCCAGTAGGGAAGCTTGTTAAGCTCAGGAAGTAAACAACTCAATAGCTTCAGGAAGTCCCTAAAATTAACTAGGTTCACTAGGCTCCCCACTCCCAAGACTACTGAGAGAAACTCAGACAAGTCAAGCTGCCTCAAAGAAAAGAACTGCCTACAAAAGACTCAAACTGAATTGCCCAGAAGAGATATGCACCAAAATTTGGAGCTCTCTCAGGTTGCACAGTGAACTCCAGGTTTCCTACTTTCATGAGTTGTCACCCAAGCTATCAGGGATGCAGGGTTCATTGAGTCACTTCTGTAAGTAACCCTAAGAAGACTCATCAGTTCACAAACTTAGACTTTGGTGGCATTCTTACTTTGGTCTGTCATTGGTTCGCTATCTGGGGTGAGAAGATATATGTTTATGTCTTGCCCAAGAATAGTGTCACACGACACATATAAAATAATTTCAATTTTTTTCCCCTTTGGTCTTTTTGAGACAGGGTCTCCCTGTAGCCCCAGCCTTCCTGGAACTCACTATGTAGACCAGGCTGGCCTTGAACTCACAGAGATCCTCCTGCCTCTGCCTCCCAAGTGCTGGGATTAAAGGTGTGTGCCTCCACACCCAGCCAATTTAAAGAATTTTAAAAATTTTAAAGGACATACAAACAACAAGAGGAGCACAAATGTGAACTTACTTGTTGAGTAATGATGATGTTTTATACAGAAAAACAAATAATTCAAACAAGAAAGAATGGGTGACATAACTCATGTTACAAAATCTGAATTCAAAACACTAAAATCCATACATTATATATGTAAGAATAAAATTGCTAAGAAAAATGGCCACTGAGAGCGGAAGAGATGTCTCATTAAAAATGGTGACTGAGGGCTGGAGAGATGTCTCAGTAGTTAAGAGCAATTTCTACACTTGCAGACAACACAGGTTTGATTCCAAGCACCCATATGACAGGCCACAAGTGTCTGTAACTCCAGTTTCTGGGGATTGAATGCCCTCTTTTGGTCTTTACTGGCACTGCATGCACATGGTGCATATACATACATGCATGCAAAAAACCCTTACACATAAAATATCAATAAATAAATCAAATAGTAAGTTTTAAAATGGCTACTGAAAACATTTTTAAAACTTAAAGGAGTTCAATTATTTTCTCATTTGTATTTATTTTCTGCAGTGCTAGAAACTGAATCTAGGATCTTAGACATACTATGTAAGCCCTTTATCATTATCTTATATAACCATAACTCTAGTTTAGAATTTACTAAGGAGGAAAAGATGAATACACTGAAAATTTCATAATGTTGAGACAATAAGTTCAAGAGAACACAGTCCTTCCAAGGACTGGAAAGATCCCAGGATCCAGAATACCAAGAAACAAAGACAGCTATGATTTTAAGCCAGCTTGGGCTACACAGTAAGTTCGAAGACAGCTTGTGGCAATACATAGTGAGACTCATTTTAGGAAACCAACAAACCAAAAAAAGGAGAAAGAACAAATTCCGTGCTATGAGTAGAAAAGTTAATACTGTTAAATATCCATACTGCTGAAAGTGATTTAAACTATATCTCAAATAACATATGTAAGCACCAAAGATTCCAACTGTCAAAGCAATCTTGATCAAAAGGAGCAAACACGAAGTCCTTGTAATACCAGCCTACAAAGCATACTAAACAGATATTGAACTAAACAGCAAAGTACTTGCATAAATAGAAACACAAATATAAATAGAACAGAATGGACAACTTAACAAACAAATCTGCATGTTCAGTGTCACATTTTAGATCTAAAATGTCTTCCAAACACAATATTCTATAGTCTTGGTCAACAGTCTCTGTTTTGTAGCATTGTTCACAAAAGACAAGATATGCAATCATGATAAATGTTCTCCAACAGGGGAACAAACAGGTCAGGAACATGTGGTACATATAAATTAATATTTCACTCATTAATATTAATGAAAAATCTCTCACAGTGACACGGACAGAACTAGAGGGCATTAAATGAAGCTGTACTATAGCTATTTCCTCTACACTTAAAGCAGAACAGCTGTGGTGACCTGCAGCAGAGAGTGACCCACAGTCATGACAAGAAAGAAAATGATAGGGCTGGAGAGATGGCTCAGCAATTAAGAGCTCTGGGTGATCTTGCAGAGGACCCAGGTTCAATTCCAGAACCCACATGGCAGCTAGCAACTGTCCATATCTCAGTTCCAGGAGATCTGATGCTCTCTTCTGACCTCTGCGGGCATTGCACGACATAGGTGCACTTACACACATGCAGGCAACATACCCATCTACATAAAATAAAAATGATAAAGTAAAATAAAAAGAGAATGATATAGGAGATATCGATGTCTATGATGACATTAATGTAAAGGGTGTCTTCAAGTACCCACACAGGATTGTCATGAACAAAACTGAGACTCTAAAAGGCTCCCTTTTGTCCAACTGCATGTGGTATAAAGAAGTAAAAACTGATTATGTTGGGGATTTTCTGGTGGTACAGCTGACAGCCACATAAGCTAAGAATTCAAATAATCTCATTTATTCATCAATCTGGAACTGATGGAATAACTCATTGAGTTATCTATACCCTCTATATTTATGAATAGATGTTTGTTCTATATCTTAAGAAAGGCATAAGTAAGAGAGTGCTGGGTTCTGGCCTCCCTCTGGCCCCCAACTAGCAGAGTGCCTGAGAAACCAGGGGACTGCCTCCACGTGGTGGTGAGCTTCCCATAATTGAGCCATACCATCTCTCTACCTGGGATTTTGTGAGGCCCCTCCGAATGCCCCAGGGCTGATCTGGCTTTGGTAGGCTAAGGCTGAGATCCTAGCAGACATCAGTGTAGCCACTAGGATCTCAGCAGACCAACAGAGAGTGCCGAGTTCTGGGTCCCCTCTGGCCTCCCTCTGGCATAGGGTTGACAACCCATGGTACTGCCTGAGAGAGCCTGGATCCTACCTCCACATGGTGAAGGAAGTCTGAGTGTACCTGACTGGAACCTGAATTGGGCTTCTGTGAGTGCCCCTGAACAGCTGATCTGAAGCCATCAGTTCCCTCCAAAATAAACCTGAGAGAACCTGAACCCTGTACCAACCAGCTTTACATAACCAATAAAGAAAGGATCTAGGCCCCTGGGTAATACAAACATAAGCATACTTCAACTTCATTTTCATATCAGAATCATAAACAACAAAAGAAATTCACATGCCAAAACCACAACAAAAGAATAATGAAATGCAAAGCCAAAACACTATGATCCCACCAAACCCCACCAATCCTGTAGAAGAGTTCAACAAGGAGAGCCCCCTAGAGATAACCCAGGACACTGAATTTAAAACAACAATCATAAACATGATCAAGGAATTCAATGAATTTAAAAGAACATACGAACTAACAAATCAAAGAGCTAAAAGAAGAGATGAATAAACTTCTGAATGAATTCACAAAAGAGATAGAAACACTAAAGAAAACTCGGACAGAAATGCAGAAGGAAGTGCAAAACTCAATAAGCCAACCTGAAACAACAGGGGAAAGCCTCACATCTAGAAGGAATGAAATTGAAAACAGAATATCAACACTGAAGGATAAAGTTGAAGAACTGGACCACTCAAGCAAAGAGTATGGAAATTTTTTGAAAAACACAGGAATGGACTATGCAAGAGATGTGGAAAGACCAAATCTACAGATCATAGGAATAGAGGAAGGAGAAGAATTTCAGGTTAATGGTGTTGACCAGATCTTAAACAGGATCGTAGAAGAGAATTTCCAGAAATTAAGGAAAGACATCCCCATGCAAACACAGGAAGCACATAGAACACCAAATAGACAGGATCAGAAAAGAAACTCCCCATGATATATCAAAGTAAAAACACCAAATGTACAGAACAAAGAGAGAATACTAAAAGCAGCAAAAGAAAAAAAAGTCACATACAAAGGAAAGCCTATCAGAATTACATCTGACCTATCAATGCAAACTATGAAAGCCAGAAGAGCCTGGACCAAGGTATTTCCAGTTCTACATGACAATAGATGCCAGCCCAAAATATTATACCCAGCAAAAATGTCTATTATAGTTGAGGAGGGAAAGAAAATTTTTCCATGACATGAATAGCCTAAAAGAATGCATGTCCACAAAACCAGCCCTTCAAAGAACACTTGAAGTAATACAGAGAGCAGAAAGAGAAACAACCATACCCTAGGGGAAATGAGAGAAAATAAACAAAGATATAATCTAGGAAACACAAAATTACACAAACAGCAATCAAAATAACAGCAACCAATAAACACCTTTCAATAATAACCTTAAATATCAATGGACTGAACTCCTCAGTCAAAAGACATAGGCTAAGCAAATGTATAAAGAAACAAAATCCACCTCTTTGCTGTCTGCAAGACACCCATCTCACCTTGAAGGACAGGCACTACCTTAAAGTAAAAGGATGGGAAAGAATATTCTAAGCAAATGGCACTAAGAAACAAGCAGGGGTTGCAATTCCAATATCTGACAAAATAGACTTCAAAGTAAAACTAATCAGAAGAGATAAGGAGGGTCACTCTTCAAAGGAAGAGTTAACCAAGAGGATATTACAATCCTTAACATATATGTACCAAACTTTGGTGCACCAAAATTCTTAAAAATCACACTACAGAACTT
>NW_008342631.1:336232-338089 GCF_000622305.1 Nannospalax galili | reverse complement strand
CCACTGTCTACTGTCTCCATTAGGCAGGTGAACTGGACAAAGAATAAACAGAGAGATGTCTGAATTAAATGATACCATACATCAAATGACCCTAACAGACATCTTTCAATTATTCCACCCAAACACCAGTGAATACACTTTCTACTCAGCACCTCATGGAACTTTTTCAAAAACTGACCATATACTGGGCCACAAAACAAACCTCCACAAATACAAAAATACTGAAATAATTCCATGCATTCTATCAGACCACAAAGCAATAAAGCTCAAAATCAACACTGGACGAAGCTCTAGTCACTGGCGATTGAACAACACACTCCTAAACAATGAGTGGGTCAGAGGAGAAATTAGAAAAGAAATAAAAGAATTCCTGGAATTCAACGAAAACAACCTCTGAACACGACACAACCTCTGGAACACATTAAAAGCAGTCCTATGAGGGAAGTTCACAGCTCTAAGTGCCTACATTAAAAAATTGGAAAGAGCCCAAATAAATGACCTAACACTGCAACTCAAGATATTGGAAAGGTGAGAACAAATGAAACCAAAACCCAGCAGAAGAGAAGAAATGACAAAAATCAGAGCAGAAATTAATGAAATAGAAACAAAGAAAACAATGCAAAGAATCAATGAACCTAAGAGCTGGTTCTTTGAAAAGCTAAACAAGATAGACAGACCCTTATCCCAGTTAACCAAAAGAAAGAAAGAGCAAATCCAAATCAACAAAATCAGAGATGAAAGGGCAGACATCATAACAGACACCCAAAAGATCCAAACCATTATAAAAGAATATTTTAAAAACCTATACACTACTAAGTCTGAAAGTTTAAAAGAAATGGATCTGAAATCATGGGAATCTCCAAAGTTAAGCCAAGAAGAGATCAACAGTTTAAACAGACATATAATATATAAGGAAATTGAAACAGTAAAACAAAGCCTCTCAACTAAAAAAAGCCCAGGCCCAGAAGGATTTACAGCAGAATTCTATCAGACATTTAAAGAAGACCTCAAACCAATACTACTTAAATTGTTCAAAATGATAGAAACAGAGGGAAAACTTCCAAACTCATTCTCTGAAGCCAGCATCACTCTAATACCCATACCAGGTAAAGACACAACCAAAAAAGAAAACTATACACCCATATCCTTAATGAACATAGATGCAAAAATTCTCAACAAAATACTTGCAAACCACATACAGACACACACCAAAAAGATCATTCACCATGATCAAGTAGACTTTATCCCAGAGATGCAGGGATGGTTCAATATATGCAAGTCAATAAACAGCATCAATCATATAAATGGACTTAAAGACAAAAATCACATTGTTATCTCAATAGATTCAAGAAAGTCTTTTGCCAAAATTCAGTGTGCATTTATGTTCAAAGTCCTAGAGGGAACTGGAGTGGGGGGAACATACGTCAATATAATTAAAGCCATATGTAACAAACCCACAGCCAATATCATTCTAAATGGAGAAAAACTGGAAGCATTCCCATTAAAATCAGACAAGGATGTCCACTATCTCCACTCCTTTTCAACATAGTGCTTGAAACTCTTGCTAGAGCAATAAGACAGGAGAAAGAAATTAAAGAAGTACTAATTGGAAAAGAAGAGGTCAAACTGTCACTTTTGGCAGATGATAGGATACTATACCTAAGAGATTCCAAAAGTTCCACCAGAAAACTCCTAGAACTGATCAAAACATTCAGTATAGTGGCAGGTTATAAAATCTATCTACAAAAATCAGTAGCCTTTCTATATACCAATAACAAGCAATTGGAGAAAGAATAGAGGGAAATGCTCCCATTCACAATTACTACAAAAAAATTAAATATCTTGGACTAAATCTTA
>NW_008342631.1:305671-335330 GCF_000622305.1 Nannospalax galili | reverse complement strand
AGTGTTCAACATCATTAGTAATTAGGGAAATGCAAATTAAAATTACCCTAAGGTATCACCTAGCCAATCAGACTGGCTAGGATCAAGAGAGCAAATGATACCAAATGCTGGCAAGGATGTGGAGAAAGGGGAACGCTCACTCACTGCTGGTGGGGTTGCAAACTCATGCAGCCTCTATGGAAAACAGTGTGGTGATCTCTTAAAAAACTAAAAGTGAACCTACCATATGACCTGGTTATACCACTCCTTGGCATATACCCAAAGGACTCATCCTATTATAGAGACACTTGTACAACCATGTTTGTTATTGCTCTTTTCACAATAGCTAAGAGATGGAAGCATCCTAAGTGTCCCTCAACTGATGGGTGGTTAACAAAAATGTGGTATATTTACACAATGCAGTTCTATTCAGCAGTAAAGAAAGATGAAATAATGAAACTTACTGGTAAATGGATGGATCTAGAAACTGTTATACTAAGTGAAGTAATATAGACTCGAAAACAAATGATGTGTGTTCTCTCTCATATGTGGCTCCTAGCACCAAATCCTTTTAAATTCCAGGTCCTTTTAATAAGATGATGCTATACAGAAGTCCCTTCTGCATGAAATAACTACCATCATCATGACTTCGGCTGAGCCTGATTGCTAAACATAGTCACAATTAGGCTTGTTGGTTGTGCTCATTCATTAAAGGAGTGCCAAGCAGGGTCACTGGACCCTCACCTGAATATCCAGCCAACTAGTCCAGCCTTGGAAGACAAAAGAAAAATGGAGAACCCAGTAGAGGGATGCTTTTGGAAGCCCTCGTCAAGAAACTCCAAAAGATTCTCATGTGAACATTTGAAAATTGCCCTGTTCTGACATTTTTCTAGTTCGCTGTCTAGAACTTGTAATGCTAATTACTCTTGCCTTTACTTCTCCTTCACATCTCCGATCCATGATTCAAGGACTTTCTTCTCCCTTTAGAGCCAAGAGTTATGCAATTTGGGAGTTTTTTAGATAGACCCACTGAAGGGGTACTTCAGTTGCCTCACCCTGCGTCCCTGTTCAGCATGGAAGAAGCCAGAGCAGTCAACGTCCCTATTCCCTATTGGCAATTTCAGTAACCCCTTCAGAGGATGGCATGATAACAATAGGAGGTAGGAATTGGGTAGGCAGTTAGGGTAAAAAGACTGCAAAGAAATGTAACCAGTTCCTTTGCTAAAAGTCAAAATGTTCTTGGGCCTGTTAGCAGCATACTCTGTTCCAAGGCCAAAAATGTCAAACATATTTGGGATCTTGTATCTAATCCTTAAAAGATTTTAGGGTTACCTCTTCAGAGGCGGGAATGTTAGAGGGGAGGAAGTGGGCATGGATTTGATCAAAACACCTTATATGCATGTATGAAATTCTCAAAAAAGTTTTTTTAAAAATTAAAAAAAAAAAAAAAATCCCAACTTAACCTAAAAAAAAAAGGGGGGGGGCATAAGTGAAATATGTCACACACCAAAATGACAATCCTGAATGTTCTCAGCCTACTTGTGAGTTAAAGTTGATCTTTTAGGGGGAAAGAAAAAAACTGGTTACTAGAGTGTAGAAAAAGTACAAATGGGAGAGATGGACAGAGGATAGGTAGTATTTATGGGGCCGCATACAGAAGTGATAACCAGTTTAATATTCTACAAAACAGTATCAAATGTATAGTTAACAGCAAGTAAATGAATATTTCAAAGTATCTACCAGAGAGATTTTAAATTCTCCCAATACAAACAAGTAATGCCTGAGCTTATGGACTTACCAGTTACCTTCATATGATTATCATATATTATTTAAGAGTACTCCAGCTGGGTGCAGTGGGGCAGCCTTTACTACAAGCACTCAGAAGGCAGAGGCAGGCAGATCTCTGTAAGACAAAGGCTAGAGTGGCCTACATAGCAAGTTCCAGGCCAGCTGTGGCTATAGGAAGACCATGTCTTCAAAAAAAAAATTCCAAAGTCAGAAAGTTCTCTATAAAAGTGTGCCATGGCCATCTGTCAGTTAAAATGTATAATCAGTATTAAAAGTTAGCAACAATTCCTATACTTATCAGCTGAGAAGAATGTATATCTCACAAACATTAAAATAATAAATAAATGTAAAAAATTAAGTTAGGAACAATATACTTATCAGTGAAGAAGAATGTAAGTGGTACCAACAGTTACTGGAGAGTTAGACTCATCCTAGAATACCAGGCTGCAATAGTTCTCCAGCACCACATCTCTGTAGAGGGCTCTCTGAACAGTGTCTAATTCTTGACATTCATCCCAGGTGAAGTGCACAGCAATATCTTCAAATGATAGAGATGCCTGTAATGAGACATTTCTCTTCAGCCCAAGTCCTAAGCCTTGGAAACAGCATGGGGATTCACTCTACTCTGTGCATGTATGTATTCAGTATCTTATATAAGGTAACACTTGATTTGTATCAGGTGAAAAAAATCAATATAAATAGCTTAGCCATGTTAATGTAAGGGTTTAAGAAAAAAATGATTGAGTTTTCTAAGGAACCATAATACAAACAAAATCGGATGCTCTAGTCACTGAGATCTTCAGGTTCACCAAGTTTGCCCATGCACAGAGTTCTCAGCCCTAACACAGTTGGTTTAAGAAAATATAGGCTAACCCCACAAGCTCCGGGAATAATGGGATCTGGGCACATGAAAATCCCCCATAGAAAAACAAAGCATTTTAAGTGGGCATGTAACCACTTCCACAGTCTAAAATCCCCAAGAATAATGCAGAAAAAGGGGAAAAAAAAACAAAAACAAAAAAACCACAGTATCCATTCTATTCACAGAACACTTTGTGTGCTCTCTCCAGGGGCTATTTCACAGACAGATTCTAACAAATTTTCACGAGAGATTGAATTTATCAAATAACAGACTCCCTGCTGGCTCAGCACAGCTGTAAGAATGGGCATGCTTAAAAAACTTAAAGCAGGGCTGGAGAAATGGCTCAGCAGTTAAGAGCACTGGCTGTTCTTAAAGAAGACCCAGGTTCAATTCCCAGCACCCACATGGCAGCTAACAACCCTCCATAACTCCAGTTTCAGAGGATCTGATGCTCTCTTCTGTCCTCCACAGGCATTGCACGACATGGCTGCACTTACACACATACAGGCAATACATTCATACACATAAAATTAAAAAATAAACAAATACAAAAAAATTTAAAACATAAACCAAAAACAAGGGACTGGAGAGATGGCTCAATGGTTAAGAGAACTGGCTCCTCTTGCAGAGGACACAGGTTCAACATGGTTACTAATAACCATCCTAACTCCAGTTGCAGGGGATTTGACACCGTCCTCTAACTTCTACAAGCATTGCACGCCATGGGTATAGGCAATATACTCATACACATAGAAAATAAAAGCAACAAAAACATAATAAATTAAATTAAAAATAAGAAACATAAGGGGCCAGAGAGATGGCTCAGCAGTTCAGAACACTGTTCTTGCAGAAGACCAGAGTTTGAATCCCAGCACCACATGGCAGCTAACAACTGTCTGTAACTCCAGTTCCAGGGGATCCAACAGTGTCTTCTGTCCTCCGCGGGCATTGCACAACACATGTGCACTTACCTACATGCAGGCAATACATGCATACACATAAAATAAAAATAATAAATATTAAAAAAATAAAAAACATAAAATAAAAACTGGGGGCTGGAGAGATAGCTCAGTGGTTAAGAGCACTTGCTGATCCTGCACAGAACTGAGTCCAGCTCCCAGTCACCACATCAAGAGGCTAACAGCACCTATAACTCCAGCTCCAGGGGATCCCATGCCCTCATCTGGCCTCTGTGGGCACATATGGCAGGCATTCACATAGATGCACACAGATACAAATTAAATAAAAATAATAAAAATAAATCTTCTTTAAAAGATCACAAATGTTTATTTGAGAGGACAAGGGCATGGCAAAAGGCAAGCCTTGAAACTTTGTTGTTAATATAAAATTACGTTTATACCCATACATAAGTACCGCTCCCAGCCTTGGTCAGAGAAGCTTCTGTTTGCAGTGGGTGAAAGCTAATTTAGACTCATGATTCAGAAGAGCTGAAAATGTTCCTGTTGACTATTCAACCTTAAATGGGACATCTGTTATCAAAGCTCAGGGAACATCGCAGAGAGAGGGTGAAAAAAATGTAAGGGAGCTGGAGAAACAGCTCAGTGGTTAAGAGCAGAGGACCAAGGTTGATTCCCAGCTCCCACATGATGGCTAACAACTGTCCGTAACTCCAGTTCCAGGGGATCTGACACCCTCTTCTGGCCTCCTTGGGCACTGTACAACCTGGGTACACTTCCACATATGCAGGCAATACACTCATACACATAAAATAAAAATAAAAATAAATAATTTTTTAAAAGAAAAAAATGTAAGAGCCAGAGGATGGGAGTGCTGTGAAATGCTGTGTTCATTCCATGCCATGGCTGTTGCACCCATGAACTCACACCAACAGTGGTTACCCCATAAGACCTACATAAGACTGGGCCCAGCAATATAACATCATGGATGAGGGAAGAGCTCATAGGGTTCATTTCCCTATACCATAAAAACAAAACAAAGAAGAAGAAAAAAACTAGCCATTAGGAGCACTTGCTGCTCTTCCACAACACCCAAGTTTGGTTCCCAACATCCATGTCAGACATCTCACAACCACCTGTAGCTCCAGCCCCAGAGATTCAATGCCCTCTTTTGGCCTCCAAGGGCACCTGCATACATGTGAACACACACACACACACACACACACACACACACAAATATATATAAAAAAAAAAAAATTTTGAAAAACACACACAAAAAAACACATCTGTGTGTGGGGTGTGGAAGAAAAATCTCTCACATATACATACACACACACACACAAATATATATAAAAAAAAAAAAATTTTGAAAAACACACACAAAAAAACACATCTGTGTGTGGGGTGTGGAAGAAAAATCTCTCACATATACATACACACACACACACAAATATATATAAAAAAAAAAAAATTTTGAAAAACACACACAAAAAAACACATCTGTGTGTGGGGTGTGGAAGAAAAATCTCTCACATATACATACACACACACACACAAATATATATAAAAAAAAAAAAATTTTGAAAAACACACACAAAAAAACACATCTGTGTGTGGGGTGTGGAAGAAAAATCTCTCACATATACATACACACACACACACAAATATATATAAAAAAAAAAAAATTTTGAAAAACACACACAAAAAAACACATCTGTGTGTGGGGTGTGGAAGAAAAATCTCTCACATATACATACACACACACACACAAATATATATAAAAAAAAAAAAATTTTGAAAAACACACACAAAAAAACACATCTGTGTGTGGGGTGTGGAAGAAAAATCTCTCACATATACATACACACACACACACACACACACACACACACACAAATATATATAAAACCAAAAATAATTGGAAAACCACACTGAAAAAAACACATCAGTGTGGAGGCTGGAATGGAAATCACTCATTCATCCATTCATTCATTCATCCAGCACACTGGTCTTGATCTCTTCACTCAATCCTGTGAGATAAGATCTGGTATTATCTATCCTCAACTGTTAAAATCTCAGAAAATCACTCACTCATCATTGTACAGCTAGCACATGCCAGAAACATGGGTCTACACCCAGCATGTCAAGTCCTTTCTCACCAACACAATGAGTCCGGCTTTTAAAACACTAATCACTGATGGTAGTGTTATTATTTTGGATGTGGCAATGATAACTGATACACAGCACCATGCTCATTTTCCTTTTTTAGTCAGATGAGACAGGGTTTTATGCAACCAAGCCTGACTTCATACTTACTTTGCAGCCTTGAACTCCTGATTCTCCTGCCTTAGCCTCCCAATGACTACAGATATCACCCTCACACTCAGCTCCATCAAGCTCTTTCTATATATCAGGTCCTAGAGGGGCAGAAGTATGTTTCCTTAAGCCAAGTATAGTGGCTCACACCTGTAATCCTAATCACTCAGGACGCTGTGACAATAAGATGGCAGTGAGCTGGAGGTCAGACTGAGCTACAAGCTAAGTCTAAGGCAGCCTGCGCTACATGGCAAGATTCTTCCACAAGAAAAAAAAAAACAGAAAGAAAAAATAAAAATATGTTTTCTTTAGTTTGTCCATTTTACAGAACTGAGGCTCCATCAGGTTAATGACATGCCTAGAAGTTAAATGCCATAAAGCTAATGAGCAGCTGACAGGATTTGCACTCAGGTCTCTCAGTTTGAAGTAAAGCAGTACAAGACCCAAGAATGGGGGGCATATGGAAAGGTATATAAGACTGAGGTCTAAGCAAAGGAGTGGTTCCGAGACAGGAGAAAGTGGCAGAAAGGTGTATAAGGGGTGATATACATACACACACTTGGGTACATACTCTCTTTTCCCTATGAACCTCCTTTTCTATTAGCTCCCTGATTAAATCCATATGAAAATGCCTTGATAAATTCCAACTGTTTCATATGACTTCTCCTGCAATACTTTTTGAGGTAGTCAAGAATCCTGATTTTTACCTGAGTGGAAAACTCAAAAATAGACCCAGATTCTAGAGCAGCCTCCCCTCCGGTGTCACACACTGAGATACAGAATCACAATCAATACCTTCCTCCTACCCTCTTGGGTACTTGAACCCAGGCATTGAGAACGAGGCCAAAAGCACTGGAGGCCCCCACTCACTGGCAGAAACAGTGACTGGATGACTCCAGGAAATTTCCCAAAGAGCATCTAGAAGTCCTGTTTGGTGTTTAATAGCCTTCCTTGACACAGCCACCCTTTGTGTATGTTCTTTCTCTTTGAATCCTCCTGGGGTCAATGAGACCTTCTTAAGGTCTCCAGTGGGAAGTGAAGTCCAAATGGAAAGCTGAGGATGTGAAGAAGCTTTTTACCTGCTCTCTGGGCCTCAATTGCCATTTATAAAGACGGTGATGGATCAGACGCTACATACATTCTCATTTGCCTCCGTTCCTGGGCCTTGTACAGTTTTATTTCAAACTGAGGTCTCAGTGCAAATACTGTCAGGTGCTTATTAGCTTTGTGACTTCTAAGCAGTTAACCTCAGAGAGCCTAAATTTTCATCTCTAAAATGGATCAACTTAAGAAAACATGTTTTTCTTTTGAAGACTTGTGAACATGCATCTCAAAGGGACTCCCAGAAAACTCCAGGTTTATATCAAGGAAAGGAAAAAGTCATATGGGAACAAGGTCATGTACTCTTAAGCTTTAAGCATGGTTCATTACTATTTTAACTTTTTTCTTCTTTAAATCTGTGTCTGTCAGACAGAGAGGGTACCACAGCATTGGTGTAGAGGTCAGAAGACAACGTTTCGAGGAGTTGGTTCTTTCTTTCTACCTTGTTTTTGAGGCAAAGTCTATCCTGTCACAAAGTTGTATATAGGAGCTTCCATCTGATTTCTCCTGTTTCTGCCACCCATCTTACAGACTGGAGCCTCCACATCCAGCTTTTTACATAGATTGAACTCAGGTGGTTAGGTTTGCAAGGCAAGCAATTTTACCCAGTGACCATGTCACCAGCCCCTATTTCAACATTTTGCTTGAAATATTGGTGTAGAGAATATTGTCTCTCTATATGCAACCTTCACAGTGAATGCTAACTGTACTGTGTTTTTTTTTAATCACATTTATTTTGTGTGTATGCGTATATGTTTCATGACCCTCTTCTGGAGGCCAGAGGACAATTTGCGGGAGAGTTCTCTCCTTCCACCATGTGGATCCCAAGAATCAAACTCAGATCATCAGGTTTGAAAGCCAGTGCCACTCACTGAGTCACCTAACTAGCCTTGTACTGAAATTCATGACTTTCAGCACCCATAATGCAATCCTGGCTGGCCAATAAGTCACAGGTATCCAATGTCTCAGCCAGCATTTTTTAATTGGATTCTGGGGATCAAAGCCGGGTCCATATGCCTGCACAGCAATCACTTTATCTTCTCCTTAGCCTAATTTTCTTTGTATGTATATGTGTGTGCCCCCACACACATGTGGAGATAAGATGCCAACCTTAGGTGCTGATCCTTACTTTCCACCCTGTTGGAGACACTGTTTTTCTGCTGTATACACAAGGGTCGCTGGCCCACAAGCTTCCGGGAATTCTGTCTCTGCTCTTTTTCTCTGGACTTTTTTGAAAACCATCTCAAAAATGTTACATAGCCAGCGCTCCATGACTTTGAACCTCCATGTCCTAAGTGCTGGGATTTCAGAGGGGCATGACCTCTCATCCCTTGTGGCGTTCTAAATTAAAAACAAGTATTATGTGAATATGATGCAAGCTCTCTACCAACTGAGGTACATCTCTACTCTCTGGAGTTTCTTAAGAAGATATTTTAACATAAACTTAAGCACTTGGGTTAATAGAGAGATGCACAGGGAAAGGAGAATGAATACACAAAGGCATGTGTGGGGCTTTCTGAAGAGAGAGCTGCCCCTGAGTCTCTTAACAGTAGTCATATATATGATGTTGATGGCTTCTGAAGTTATATCTCAAAGGGTGGCTAAGAAACTTAAAAGGGTACAGTGTTTATTACAGCTGATAAGGTCAAACCCTAGTCACCCTTTATATCTATTCAGATCTTTTCTTCCTCTCACCTGCTGTTGCTTCACCAGTTCTATTGGGGAGGGGAAGGAAAATGACATCAGCTCAAGGAAAATGACGTCCAGGTAGAAGGGCTGCGTGGGGAGGTCAGATGTTTTGACTATAAACAAAACTTTAGTCTACTTTGTGAGAGCCTCAGAAATTTTCAGATTTAAAACCAGGTAAGAAATAAGGCCACATAGGTGATGATCATATACACTTAGGCCTTAAGTAAGGTTTGTTGCTACCTTCACTTTCTTATTTGAAACACTGTTATACAGAAAGAAATAAGGGAACCCTCACAACAAGTGCTATTAATTGTGCTGGAATTTGTGACTCTCAGCTGGTAAAACACATCAGCTTCACTCCAGAGGGGCTCTTTACCCTTCCCAGGGACCCTGAATTGTCCCTGTCTATCCTACCTACCTCTTTCCATAGACTATGCCTCCATCCTCAAACTTCAGCTTTTTTCTTTTTTTCCTGTAACATCTCTGCCCAGTCAGAACTGGCCTCCACCATCAGATCCCCTCCAAATCTCCTCTTCCCTCAGAACCACTTCTCCCTACTTAGTCCCCAGACTTCTACAGACTGTGTCTCCTCCCTCAGACCTTCATCCCCTCCCTCAGACCTTCATCCCCTCCCTCAGACCTTCATCCCTTCCCTCAGACCTTCATCCCCTCCCTCAGACCTTCATCCCCTCCCTCAGACCCTCAATTCCGTCAGACTTTCACCTCATTAGATGATACTTCACTCAAGCCATAACAGCTTTCCTTCATACCTTTTCTTCTTCCCTTACACCACGCTGGCCTGTCTTCCCTACATAAACAATCCTCCCTCAAAGCATTTACCCATAGTTTATCTTCAGACAATGGAACCATGGGCACTGCATCTCCCAGCCCTTTGAGGTTCCTCTGAGCCAAGCCCAGAAACAGTCCTCTCCAGTACTGTGAGGACCAAGCCACAGTCCTGCCTGCTCCAGGGTCCAGGAAGCGGCAGAGTCAAGTGACCAAGCCCAACCCCTGGCCTTGGATTCCCTTTCTGTAGAATGGGCAGAGCTTCCCATCTCACACCTGTCCTGAGTTTGAGGGTCCCTGAAGGAAGCACTGATTGGTAGTAAAGCAGTCCTCCACCTTTCCAACACAGTTCCTTGATCTTGCTGTGCTGTGGCCCTACCACTCTGATAAGCAGGAGGTCACATCACCCCATCATCCAGAAAAATAAACTGAGTCTCAAGATTGAGACTGGCTTCTCTGGGGTCCCCCAGGTAGAAGGTGACCGGGAATGGAACCCAGGACCCTGCATGTAGCAGGCACACAGTGTACCACTAAACCCATTGGGTTTGGGATTTTTCTTTTGACAGGGTTTTACTAAATTACCTACTTTGGCCTTGAACTCACTCTGTAGCCCAGGCTGAAGTCAACCTTGGGATCCTTCATTCTGCAGCAGCCGCCTGAGTAGCTAGGATCGCAGTTGGGTATCACAAGGCTTGACTTGGAGGTGAGATTTGAATCCTGGTCTAGACTCTCTCCTAGGTTTCACCTTAACAGGACACTGAGAAGGACATCTAGGGAGGGACTGGAGAATGAAGGAATAGGACCTTACCCACAGCTGTGCCTGGAATCCTAAATCCCAGGTTAACCATCTACCTCAGATTTACTAAGTATCACTTGTATTCTGAGGGCAATGGGTAGGTACAGAGAACCTGCTAGAGACAGACACATTCAGCATTTCTAGGAATACTCTCCCACCCTAGACCTGTTGCTGGGAGGCATATGAAGGAGGCAAGAGAGACATAGGGGAGCTCGTTCCTTCACTTACACAAAGAAGGTCATACAGCTGGCCCTGGTGGTACATGCCAATAACCCCAGCTACTTGGGAGGCTGAGGCAAGTGGATCTCAATGTTAAAACCAGCCTGAGCTACAGAGGGAGACTGTCTCAAAAACTGCTTAAAAAGAAATTTTAAAAGGGCAGGGGGGGGGGTTGAGGGTATGGTTCAGTGGGCAAAAGCCCCTGATGAAAAAGCCTGATGACATGAGTTCAGATCCCCAGAATCCATAATCCAGTATTACACAAATATAACTACCAGCACTCATAACAGTGATTTAAGAGGCAGAGATTTTTTTTTAATTGACCAGAAGCTTGCTGGGCATAGTGGTATACATCTTTAATCCCAGCACCTGGAAGGCAGAGGCAGGTAGATCTCTGTTAGTTCAAGGTCAGCCCAGAGTTCCAGGCCAGCTGGGGCTACAGGGAGACTCTGTTTTAAAAAGCCAAAAAATAAAATAAAATAAAAAAAATAAAATTAAATAAAATAAATAAAATTAAATAAAATTTAATAAAATTTAATAAAATAAAATAAAAAATAAAATTGACCAGAAGCTCAAGGGCCAGCTTGGAATACTCAGCACAGCAGGAAAAACAACACAGACTCTCCCTCAAACAAGGTGGAAGGTAAGAACCAACTCCCTAAAGTTATCCTCTGACCTCCATACAACTGCACTCACATTCACACACACACACACACACACACGACTAGGGATGTGGCTTAGTGGCACAGCATATGACAGCAGGCACAACTCCCTAAGTTCGAGTCCCAGTACCACTTCCTTACACCCTGCACCTTGCCTGCTTCCCTCTGAGTACAATGAGTGTAGCTGTATAGAATTCCATCATCCTCCAGTGATGAATCTCAGAGAAGAGCTGGGAGGCTCTAAAGCAGCCTCCAGCCTTTCCAGGGAAATTCCTTACCCCTTGCCTTATTGTATTTCTTCTACCCTGGCAGGGAAGGGGTGAAACTGCCCCATTCTACAAAATGACAAACTGAGTCTCAAGAGAGGGCACTGGCTTCTTTGAGGTCTCCCAGGGAGAAGGTGACTGGGAATGGAACTCAGGGCCCTGTGCAAGGCAGGCAAGTACTCTACCATGGAACTGTACCTTTTGGTTTTGTTTGTTTGAGACATGGTCTCACTAAATTATCCAGATTAGCCTTGAACTTGATCAGTAGCTCAGGCAGGTCTAGAACATTTGATCCTTCCTCCTGACTCACCCTCCTCAGCAACTGAGATTACATGACTACACAACCAAGCCTGGCTTAGAGGTGAGATTTGAATACAGGTCTTGGCCCCCTCCCCTGTTTTATTTTAATAGAGGCACTGAGGGAGGCATCCACACAGAGATGAAAGTGTGATAAAGTGGTGATGATTACACAGAGTAGCCACTTAGGTGGCGTTTCAGCCAGTCAAAGGCCATTTTCAAGGCTCCAAACCTACGTTAGCGTCTTAGACAGAGGTTACCAAGCACATAGAGAAACAGTTGGGGAGACAAAAAGGGACAGACAGCTGGAATTGGTGGTTCACCTCTGATAATACCAATGGTTGGGAGGCTCAGGGAAGAGGATTGCTATAAGCTTGGAGCCAGTTGGGACTACAAAGTGAGTTCCAGGTCAAACTTGGCTACAGAGTAAGATGTTTTCTGAAAATAACAAACAAAATTGAATGAGCAAGGGATCAGAGGGACATATCTGCAAACGGGGACGCCCACACTGAGAGAAGCCACCCCTTTGCCCATCCCCCCACCCAGGCAACTTTGGTTGGAGTCCTCATTCCCCTACCCTGCTGAATCTCCAAAGCCTTCCCTGTGATTCACTGACCAGGTCTCAACCCCAGCAGTGGCCTTGTCCCCAGAGAAAATTTGAGAAAACCAACTTGTGGCCATACCCAGGATGGAGAATTTGAAGAAGTCTACTCCCTATCTTGTGCTTCAGAATCATGTCCCTAGCTGAGCCCCAGCTGGACCTGTTTCTCATTGGCCAGCCCCTCTGTGGGGTGGGAGAAGTTGACAGAAGTCAACCCCCTGCTCCACCCACAGGCCAGGCCTAGGGCCCTAACTGTCACCTGATGGTCTCTCTCTCGGGATCTCTGCACCTGTCTCCAAGTTTCTTTCACTCTGTGTGTATACTGGATTCTCCTGACACTACCTTCTGCTCTGAGTTTCTGGCTGGTTGAACTCAAGGAGAGACACATTCAGAGCTTCCACATACCCCTTAATCACCCTCAGACTCACTGCTGGTAGGTGTGTGGAGAGTGTCAAGGTATAGCAGGAAAAGTAGGACAGCTGGTTGCTAGGTACATGCTACTTGCCAGTCCCTCTCTGGTCTCACCTCTGCACTTCCACAAAGAATTGAAACCAGCCCTTATGGTGTAGGGCAGTAACCCCAGCTATTTGGAATAGTGAGGCAGGAGGATTGCAAGTTCAAGACCCACCTAAATTACAAAATGAGAGCCAGACTAAAAATAAAGTAAAATTAAAACCAATCAGTCACTGGTGAGAGGCTCAGTGGTAGAGCTCTTGCCTTAAAGGCAAGAACTCCTCGGTTCCAACCCCAGTAAAACACACACACACACACGAGGGAGGGAGTGGGGATACGGAATAGGGAGAATTTGCTAATTAGGGTCACTGACTGAGAAAGTGGTAATCTAGATTCCAACCCAAGTCCTAGCAACACCAATGATTCTAATGCCTGGTGGGGAAGAGGTGGTGAGAGACCCAGATATAGACTAGGGACGGTAGAACCAAAGGGGTATGTCGCTCACACGCCTAGATTCAGGCAGACACGGAGATCACCCGCACCTAGGCAGACACAAAAACCCAGACGTGCACGCGTGGCGCAGGGTCCGGGAAGCCACAGGGGTGGGCAGTCCCGAAGAGGGCTGACCAAAGTCCCTCGGCTGCAGCCGGCTGCAGGGCGCCTGGCCTAATCTTCTTCCCAAGCCGCGGTCAGCCGCAGCCGCAGGGGATCGGAGGAAAGTGGCAGCGGGACACAGCTTCCTGCCAGGACGCCGCGCTCACCATTTCCGGTCTCCCTCCCTGCCAGGACGCCGCGCTCACCATTTCCGGTCTCCCTCACTGCCAGGACGCCGCGCTCACCATTTCCTGCTTCCTGGACATCCGCACCCTCACTCTGGCTCCCGCAGCAACGTGTCGACGATGCTAGAGGACAAGACAGAGACTCCCTGGGCTCCCGAGGAAAGTGGAAACGCTGGACAGATTCCAGGACGTGGAAAGATGGCGGGTCGGAGATAGGTAAAGCCCACCACCTAACGTCTGCCGGCCCGCGTGGACATTCCTACAACAACGCCTCCCATTGGACTGCGCTTCAGGCCCGTGACCTTCAGTGACAGTAGATGGCAGGCACCTAACAGAACGGAAGCAGAATGCCCGCATTTACTTTAATGCAGGACTTCCCCTGGAAGATCCTAACCCGTTGAAATTTTTACCTTTGCCCTGTACCTGTGGCTGCATCAACTTCTAGATTATATATATATATAAAAATATATATAAATATATGACATATATATCGTATATATAATTCACAAACTGAGCAGATGATTACAAATGCCAGCCTGGCAGGAAGACAATCTTTCAGAGATAAAGCCTGCCTCCAACTTTCTGTGTGCTTGATTGTAAATTCCCTGCAGTAGGGGCTCTGATTGGACAGCGCTTTAGGTCCCAACCCCTCAGATCCTGAGTGACAGTAGATAGTCGGGAAAGAAAGGTGAATGAAGTAAGAATGACAAGTTCAGGGCCCGCAGATGGCTCAGCGGTGAAGACTGAAGGCGCTCGTCACAAAGCCTGATATCAGAGTTCGATCCCCAGAACCTACAAGGTGAAAGAAGAAAACCCATTGCTACAAGTTGTCTTCAGACCTCCACTCAAGCGCCGTGACACAGGTGTACAAGCACACACACACAAAAATATAATAAACAGATAATGTAAAGTTCTTGCCTTCAGGTCTTTTAAGGCAGGGCTTGCTCTAGGAGATCCTAGCCCATTGAAGTGCCTGGACTGGAGAGATGGCTCGGCGGTTAGTGCTCTTGCAGAGGACCTGAGTTTGATTCCCGGCACCCGCATGGTAGGTAACAGCTGTCCATAACTCCGGTTCCAGGGGAATCCAACGCCCTCTTCTGACTCCGAGGGCATTACACGATGCAGGTGCACTTACACATATGCAGGCAATACACACAACATAATAATAAAATATTTTTAAAAAGAAATATATGTATATATCTTATTCGAAGTATAAATAATATCACAATATTTTGTAATTCCCTGCAAAAATCTTCTAACTCCATTTTGAGGACACAACCTGAATTTTGAAATAGGAAGCAATCCCCTAATCCAATAAAAACAAAATAGCACGTCAAGGTATACATTATTGCTTGTCTACTTGTTTTTGAGATCTGGTTTTAAGTAGCCCAAGATGGTTTCAAACTTAGTATGTAGCAGAGGCTGACTTTGATCATCTGATCCTCCTAATTCCTAGTACCACCTCTCTGGTACTAGGATCATAGATATTAATCAAGTGTTGACTGTAAACTTTTTTAATTTAAAAATTGATTAGGCTGTTCGTGGTGGCGCACGCCTGTAGTCCCAGCACTTGGGAGGCAGAGGCAAGCAGATCTCTGTGAGTTCAAGGCCAGCCTGGTCTACATAGTTCCAGGACAGCTGGGGCTACAGGGAGACCCTGCTTCAAAAAGACCAAAAATAAAATAAATTGATTAGGGGCTTGAGAGGTAGCTTCGCAGTTAAGAATACAGACTGCTTTTGTAGAAAACCCAAATTTGGTTCCCAGAACTCACATTGGGCAACTTACAACTGCCTGTAACTCCAGCTCCAAGGAACCCAACACATCATTCTGGCCTCCATGAGTACTACATTTGCATGTACCTACTCACAGAGACACACATATATAAATAAATAAAGGTAAAATCTTTAAATTTTTTTCAATTAGTATAAAAAGCAGGGCTGGAGACATGGCTCAGTGTTTAAGGGCACTTGTTGCTCTTGTGGAGGACTGGAGTTCAGTTCCTAGCATCCTCATTTGACAACTCACAACTGCCTGAAACTCCAGTTCCAGGGGTTCTGATGCCCTCTTCTGACCTCTGTAGATATCTGCAAACACATGAATATACAGGCAAGCAGGCATACACACATAAGCATAAAAATAAGTAAATTTTATTTGAAAAGTACCATTCCCTTCCCACATTGCCTTTCTCCATTCCCCTGGCCTCTCTCTGGCTCTCTTCCTTTTCCAGATAATGCTTACCTAGATTTCATGTCATGTGCATTCCAACAAATGTAAATTCAATTTCTTCTAGTATTCACTTTTTTCAAGAGACTTATAGCAATTGGAATAATAAAGAAACGCACCACAAAGCAAATAATTTCCATCCCTTTAGTATTTGTAGGCTCTTCATGATTTCCAACACACACAAAATCAAATTTCTGTTCTTTAATCATATGCCTTTAAAAGCAAGTTACAGTAATGTTTGTCCACTGAGGATGCATTTGCTTTTGCAGAAATGTAGCTGAACAAGGGAGTACATCTTGAATTTATTGTTTGATTTTAGCAAGCCAAAGCTATTTTTCAACTACCAGGAGCTGAGATGTTGAGATAGACAAAGCCACATAACACATACCAGTGTCATACACAGCTAATGCATTTCAAACCTGGAACTTGTGGTTCTAACACCTGCCTGCGTCTGTACTGACTGCTTCTACACCCTCTCCTAGTAGCACTTTTTTTTAATGTGTATGAGTGTATTGCCTGCATGTATGTAAGTTGTTCTGTGGCTGTGAGGGTCATAAGAGAGCATCAAATGCCCTGGAAATGGAGTTACAGATGGTTGTTAGCTGCCATGTGGGTGCTGGGAATTAAACCCGGGTCCTCTGTAAGAGCAACCCTGAGCCATCACTCCAGCCCCTTTAAATCTTCCAAACTTATTATAATGAACGAAAGAAATAAGAATCACAGTTCTGGGATCCTGTCATCAATATTTTTAAAGCTCTCCAGATGAATTTGGTGTGAGACCAAGACTCAAAACCATTGCTTTCAAACATTGTCTTTGTTGAACTACTTGCAAGCTGTTTCTAAAGGAATACGAAAAAGTTTTCTGCTGTATTTTGGACTTTAAGTGTTACCTAATCAGTTTAAGTTACTTAACCTGACCTCTAATACTTTGTTTCTGATTGAACCCAGTTCCACATGTCCAGTGATGTTCAGAGAATTGTTCAAATTGTTCTTTCCATAATGAGCATTCTTGTAAAGTGAGTATTTGGGGGAAAGAGTGAGAGGGAGAAAGAGCGGAAAAGAAAAAAAGAAGAAAAAAGAAAACTGAAAAAAATTTAAAGTCATGCCTCTCACAAAATTAGGCAAGCACTGACAGATCTAGAAGTCACTCAAGGATTGGAACATTAATAATTACCTTAAAGTATTAAAGTCATTCCTGTGATGATGATAAATAATGCAGAAATACATTATTACTCACTAAAATCCACACTCTACATAAGGGCTCCCTCATTGCTTTGTGTAATTCTCCAAGTTTTCAGAAATACAATGCCATGTATCCACAGTCATAGGATTACCTAGAATAGTTTTACTGCCTTAAAATGGCCTGTGCTTTACCTGTTCATTGCTCTTCTCATTCTGCATCCATGAATTCTTAGGAAATCACTGGTTTTTTTAATGCCTCTAGTGTTTTTCATTTTCCATAAAATTGTATTATTTGGAACCGTGCTTCCATATCTGGCTCTAGAGTCCTATTTTCTTCCATTGGGGTATTTTAATCATATGATAAAGCAGGACCTTTCCTTCCTTTTTCTATCCTGTCTTTGGAGACAAGGTCTCACAGTACACCAGCCTCAAACTCTGGGCAATCACTTTGCTAAGTGCTGGAAGTACAGATGTGTCACCATGCCTTGCCCAAACCTTCTTTAGAGGGCAGTAGTTGAGTCTAGGCCTACCATATAGTCCAGAATGGCCTGGTATATTCTATGTAGTTCACACTGCTTCAAACTTGCAGCTTTCCTCCTCCTTCAAGTTCCCTAGAGCTAGGATAACTAGTGTGTGCCAATATGTGTAGCCAGAACCTTCTTCCTTATCCCCCCACCCTCCTCTGCTACTGACTGAAATGAGGAGGGCTGGGAATTTCCTTTCCCTCTTTCTGGTGAAACCTAGTAGCAGGGACACTTTATGGAGGCTCAACATGGTTCTCAGCCTGGTGCTTTTCTTGGTCAGCCCAATCTGGAGTCGTCTTGGGGGTCAGACATGCACACTAGGCCAATATTTGCTCACCTATTACCCCAGTGCCACCAAGGCACTGAGTGTCCATGGCTCAGTTGTGTGCCAGTCTCCTCAGGGTATTTCCATGTCAAATGTCAAAGAAAACTACAGGAGAAGGAGCCACACCACCATCCACAGAAGCCTGGAGGGCAGCATAGGGTATGCCAGAAGCCACATTAACAAAACCCAAGAGAGTAAGGCTCAGAGCCAGCTCTATGTGGTGCCAGAGTTCTGGAACTTTGCACAGGGGGATGAAAATGAAAGCTGGAGACTCTGATCTACCAGGAAAGTATACCAGAAGAAAACTACAGGAGAAGGAGCCACACCACCATCCACAGAAGCCTGGAGGGCAGCATAGGGTATGCCAGAAGCCACATTAACAAAACCCAAGAGAGTAAGGCTCAGAGCCAGCTCTATGTGGTGCCAGAGTTCTGGAACTTTGCACAGGAGGATGAAAATGAAAGCTGGAGACTCTGATCTGCCAGGAAAGTATACCAGAGCTTTATTGCAGACTCAGTAAATTTACCCAGTCATCACATTTGAATTTTTGCTGTCATTATATGATGACCTAGAGGGGCACACTGAGGACCAGAGAAATACAGTATATAGAAAGCAGAGCTGAGAGTCCAAAGCCCATGTGGTAGGTTGTGTTCTGTTGAAATTAGACACTGTGCTAGAAAGCTTTAGTTGTCAACTTGACACACCTGTGTTGAGGGAACCTAAATTGGGGAATTACCTCCATTGGACTGGCCTGTGGCTATGTCTGTGGGGCATTTTCCTGATTGTTGTCATGTGGGAGGGCCCAGCCCACTGTGGGTGGTGCCATCCCCAGGCAGGTGGTCCTATATTGTATAAGAAAGCAAGTTGAGAACAGGCCAGGGAAGCAAGCCAGTAAGCAGCATTCCTCCATGGCCTGTGCTTCAGCTCCTGCCTCCAGTTTCCTGCCCTGAGTTCCTACCTTGGGCTCCCTCAGTGATGAACTGTGACTCAGAGATGTGAGCCAAATAAACCCTTTCCTCCCAAAACTGGTATTGGTCAGAGTGTTTTATCATAGCAGTTGAAAGCAAACTAGAACAGAGACTTTAGTTGTTCTGGGGGTACAAAATATGAATGGGGCACAGCACCTGAGAAAAGAAAGGGAAAGATGGGGATTATCATGATGGAACCCGTGACTTTTTTCAACAGGGTTGAAACAATCTGACCTTTCTCTACCCACCTGGCTCATCCTGGCCAGAGACTATACAACACTGTGTTTCCATCTGGCAAGCCAAAATAGACTTTGAAGGAACATCCATAGAAAGCTGTTAATGATTTGCATACCTAGCCACTGGTACACAGGTCTTTCCTTAAAAGTAGATCAATTAGAGCAGCATGCTGTGTGCTAGAAACTCCCGTGGTTCTACACTAATAACCACACATTTTGTGCTGGGGATGTAGCTCAGTTGATAGAGTGTCTGTCTAACATGTACAAAGCCCCAGGTTTGATCTTCAACACCACATAAAACTGGACTTGATGGTACATGCCTGTATCCCCAGCACTTGGGAGGTGGAAGCAGGAGGATCAGGAAGTTCAAAGTTACCTTTAGCTACATAAAGGGTTCAAGGCAAGCCTGATCTACACAGAGCTCTGATTGAAAAAAAAAAAAAAGAACTCATTTATGTGTGATGGCTTGCATATGAGGTCAGAGAACAACTTTCCAGAGTTTGTCTTCTCACTTCCATTAAGTGCCTTGAGTCCCTGAGCCATTTTGCAATCCATTCCCCTTATTTTGAAATGTGGTCTCCCTATGTCATTGAGGGTAGTCTCAAATTTCTGGTCCTCCTGTCTGTCTACCAAGTACTGGGATTACAATGGTGTACCTCCATGACTGGCTTTGTACTGAGAATTTACACTGACAAATGTCTACTGAAAGAAGCTAATTTATTTTAACCACCACAGTTGTCTCAGAAATTATGCATTTTATCTACTTTATATGACAATTCCAAACCTTTTTTTTTTCAGACAAGGATTTGCTATGTAGCCATGGTTGGGCTTAAACTAGGGATTCTCCTGTTTCCAACTCTTAAATGCTAGGATTACAAGCTGTACCACCATACCCAGGTCAATCTCAACAACTTGAGAGTGTCCAATTTACAGAAGAGGACACTGACTCTCATATCACATGGCCTGGCTGACCACCATTAATGAGAGACCCAAGTGTGCCTTGCTCAGCAGGGAACTTCACTCTCATGATGGATGGTGATACTGACCAGCGACAGAGTCTTGGACCCTGAGACTTGTGTCTTTACAAAAAGCCATTTATTACGAAAGTCAGACGGTTTTTATCTATTGCAAGGAACTGGCAGTCACATGGGATATGGCAGTCACATACAAAGATTTAGGATATAAAGAAACAGGACACATAGTCTTTTAGTTGGCACCAGAAGGATGCTTAAACTTTTACTCAAGGTTACCAATGCCCGTCTGGTAATTTATTGGCCACAATGTTTTCTTCCTTAGGGCTAAAAGCAGGGTGAACTTTTAGCTTTTAGCTCAGGAGTAAACCTTTAACCTGGCCTAATCTCTTAGCTAATGACAGCTGAGTTATTTGTTCAGTACAGGGAGAAGCTGTTGACCAAGACACTTTTCCAGAGAGCAAGGAGCCTGCACTTATGACCTGGCCGCCGTCTCCTGCCAGTCTCACAGTGTTCAGCAAGACAGGGATTATCTGAGGTACTGTTTTCAGCACCCCTCCCTTTAGCAGAGAATGCACCCTGGACTTAAAAGTTTTGGGGCTTGGTGCTGGAGAGATGGCTCAGCGATTAAGAACACTGGTTGTTCTTGTAGAAGATCTGGGTTTGAATCCCAGAACCCACATGGCAGCTAACAACTGTCCATAACTCCAGTTCCAGGAGATCCAATGGTCTCTTCTGTCCTCCTCAGGCATTGCATGACATGGGTGCACTTACCTAAATGCAGGCAACACACTCATGCACATAAAAAAATAAATACAATATTTTTTTAAAGTTTTAGGTTCATCTCACCCTAGGGCCTGACATCTTGGTTTCCTACACATCATCCCATTACCAGGACCTCTGTGTACTTATGTCCTACAGCCTTCTGAGGCTCCCAGACACCCATTGAGGGAAAATGCCAGCCTCCACACATACCTGCTGTGTCCCTCCTCTCCAATCAGGTAAATTGGGGGAGGAGCACATGGAGACAGTTTCCTAGGAAACTTGCCAAGGGAGCAAATATGATGTCACAATGCTTTGACTCAGCTTCAATGTATAGACTCAGTGCAAACAGAAAGGGGAAATATTTTTGGTCCAGCCCCAAAAAGGATGAGTCTGTTCTATGCCAGGGATTTGGCAAGGTCCTCTGCCAAGGACCCAGAGTCGCAGAAACAGAGAAGTACATGCTTTACTCCAGGAAGCTGGTCTACATTCACCCCGGAGGGAAGGTTGAGCACTAGAAATACAGTGGATATCCAATCATGAGCCCAGACATAAGGCTACCTGACCTTGGGCAAGTCTCTCCCTATCTGAGCTCTGCATCGTTGTTACTGTGCTATAGAATCCAGACTTTTGCTGAAGCTCTGGTGTTTATTCTATGAGTGGCTAAGATCTAACTCCATTCCTTCTTGCTGCAATGGAAATCTCTATCCACCTACTCACCTCTCCCTGTTCCTGGGCACCACAGAGTGTAGCTGAAGTATTTGAGCTGTAATGTCAGATCCGCATGATTTTACCCTTTTATGTCTCAGTTTCCCCTATCCAGACCATTTCTTCCCAGAGATAAGGGGTTGTGAAGTAGGGTTGCTCTGCAGCCTCTGGCCACCCAATGACATCAACTGGTTGGAAACAGGATCCTGGAGCTAAAGATACTCAACCTCCTAGTTCTTCAATACGTGGCCCCGAGCTTCAGCTTCAGTTGGACATTTCAGTTGTATTTCCCTCACAAGCTGTGGAAGGGATTAAGTGGATTAATTCCTAGTGAGAGATTGAGCCAAGGTGAATGGGCCTATCTTGTCTTACCCATAAGCTTAAGAAAGAATAAAGGGACTGATGAGATGTTTCAGTGGGTAAAGGTACCTGCCTCCAAGCTAAACTACTTTAGTTCGATTCCTGGGACTAACATGGTGGAAGGAGAAAACTGACAGAATCTTGAAAGCTGTCCTCTGACTTAGCCTGCCCATGGTCATCATCTTTGCTGGATCTATGCCTACATTTCTCCAGTTGTAAGTGAAATGTTCAGCCTACCTATTGTTTTTCCAGACCAGATATCTAACTTGTAATATACTTGCCTATTTGTTACTAAGGATGCTGAAAGTCATGTATCAGCCTTTGTCCATGACTGCCCACAGCAAAGAGACCCATAGAAACCTGCAAAAAGGCTTCCCTCCCTTTCTATGACTTCCTCATCCTATTACCAGATAAACATTTTCTGTTCTTTCAAAATGTCCCAAACTGAATCCTGCTGTTACACTCCAAAAATTCCTTAACAGGAATGGCCTTGGCAGGCTTTCTCTCTTTCTTGGATCATTGCTCTGACAAGATTTCCCAACCCCAAAGTCTTCTCCCTTTGCCTCGGCACCTATTTATTTGAATGGGAAATTTGTAGCTCTTCAGCCTACCTCTGCCTACCCACTGACTAGACTGGTAGATGTACTCTAGCATGTATTTCTCCAAATATGGATATTGCTCCTAACAACCAAAGCTTTCCATCAAAGGATTAGACATATATGCAAAAAGAGAATCCCCATTCTATTTTACCTTCGTGTGGTCCTGGGTATACCAGCTGGCATTTGGACCAGAATCACAGGTCCTTCATTACTTATTCATTTTCCCAAGACACAGGAAAGTTTTAATGAAACCTCAGAAATCCTGATCCAAATCCAGAATCAGGTAGACTCCTTGGAAACAGTCACACTACGAAAGAGGTTTAGATCTCCTAATGACAGAGAAATGGGAACTCTGTCTTTCCTTGGAGGAGGAATTCTTTTTTTACATAAGCCAATCTAGTCTGGTCAAACATCTAAGCAAAGCTCAATGCGGTAGTGCATGCTTCAATTCCAAAATTCAGAAGGCAGAGGCAGGCAGATCTCTGTGAGAATGAGACCAACATGATTACATAGCGAGTTCCAAACCAGCTGGGGAGCTGGGAAGCTGGAGCTACAGGAAGACCCTGCCTGAAAAACAAAACAAAACAAAACAAACAAACAAACAAAAAACCCACCTCAATCAAATAGCTATTTGTGCTTCGAAGTCAGACAGGTAGCAGAGTCATGGAGCAGGTGGTGTTAGAACTCTCCATGGATCTCCTGGCTTATATTTATACTTACTCCTTTGATAGCCATTTGGAATTTTGTATCTCTAGGTCCCTCTCTAATATGCTTGCTGATCCAGTTCATCCAGAATACAGTCCAGCACACTACTCAGACTCATAGAGATAACACCTTTCAGGTGCACAAATATAGACCCAGAGATCAACAACCAACATTACGGCTAGGCTAAATGTTCCCACGTCCCAATGCCTCCAACACACATGTTCCCTGTAGTAAAGCCAAATAACCTAAAGCACCTACTCCCTCAGAAAAAAAGTCATAAAAGTAAGCACTTCCCTTTGTTCCATGGATTTCAAGACTTTCCAGTCAGCTGAAAACTAGAGCTTCGTTTCCAGTATAGTGGCCAGTGTGAATAAAGAACCCATTTCTCTGGGCATGATAGCACACTTGGGAGGCAGAGGCAGGTGGATCTCTGTGAGTTCAAGGCCAACCAGGTCTACATAGTGAGTTCCAGGACATCTGGGGCTACAGGGAGACCCTGTCTCAAAAAGACAAAAAAAAAAAAGAAAAAGAACCCGTTTCACCTGAAGTTCACCTCAGTGTCTATCAAGACAGACCTCTCAGTCACTGCCACTTCTCAATCTAACACAGCTTTTCCTGTTTCCCTTTATAGATGTTTTATCCGTTGAGATTAGATGGGCAGGATGTTGGCTCTCTTGACCCATCTACATTCCTCCTTACCTGTGGCTTCTTGATTTTGGTAGTCATTTCTACCAAGAACAGGATTTTGCTCACTAAGAATAGAACTAGACATAACTTCTTGTACTTCTAGAAAAAGATTTTCTACTATTTAGTTGTAGCACCTGTGGAACTGCCTAAAAATGGTAACTTGATAGCATATATCATGCAATGGAGGAACAATGGAGTCAGAATCAGAGTACAGTCAAAATTCTCTAACCAAAATACAGTGAGGTAAAAGTCTTCCAGGTATTTAGAAGGGTTGATTGGATAAAATTTTTGAAGTCAGAAATATCTTCATGGTGCTTCATGGAATGATTCAAGAACGAAATTAGCCCCGGGTTTGGTATCTTCCATTGTGAGTTTGTGATCCATAAGAGTCTGCTACTAAATAGCCCCATGTCTGAAAGTTTACACTTGTCACACTATCAGGATCAAAGCAAACGATAGCAATATTTACTGGTGAAATGCTTTGTGTCCATAAATGATGGAGCTGTGAACTTAGGTAATATTTGCACCAATGCAATTTAGATTCTGTTCCTGTCCATAAGTCCTCTCAAGTCCAAGAGAAATTGAATGCTTTTTGGACATTTGCAATGACCAGTCCCATTCAGGTCCAGCTGAAAAGAAACATCAAAAAGTCGATGCTAAAAGTCTGAGAAGTGTCTTGGAGACCATACAATAGAAACTGGCCACTGTCACTCATGCTAGGATCAAAAGACCCAAAGGTAAGCCAAAAGCAAAACAAAATTGGAGCTCTGTAAGAAACCAAATTGGCATAAGTTAAGAGTTTCAGACTTGACGTGTGCTCACAGCTAGAAGTGGTGGGAGAGATTTTTCATCTTATCTTTAGAATAATCACACTCATCACTCATCACTATCATTTTAGGAACTCGGTGAACAGACTCTGAGTTCCAGGATTGTCCTCCTCTCCTTTTCCCATCCCTCCTCTCTGTTGCAAAGATGTGAGGACCAACCAAGACATTATGTACTTACCCTGACATGATACACTTTCAGGCACGCATAAAACAAATCTCATTTTGCTTTTTTCAAAAAATTTATTTTTCTTTGTGTGTGTGTGTATGTGTGTGTGTGTGTGTGTGAATGTATTCTATGTATGCACATCTCTATATAGACTGGAGGAAAGTATCAAATCCTCCAGAATTGGACTTACAAGTGATTGTGAGCTGCCTAGCATAGATACTGTGCTCCAAACTTGTCCTCTGCAAGAACGACAAGCTCTACTAACCACTGATCCATCTTTTAGCCCCTCTTTTTTGCCTCTTTAGACACCAAAGAAAGGTACCAAAGGAGCATGAATTGATCTCTTCATATCCCACACTACTTCCTCTGTGGAAAAGAGTCCCAGCATTGTTCCAATCTGGGCCTCAGCTGCCCACTATTCCTGTGAGTAAATTTGAAGGAGACAATGTACAAAAGAACTAAGAATATACATAGTTTTTTTTAACTCATTCATTTTACTCCTCAAAATTAATTTACTTTAAAAAGAGAGCAAATACCTGGGTTAACACTATTGAAGATCTAATGCAGTCTCTTCCTAATTTATTAAAACAGGATATTAGGGGAATAATTAGAAAATCAAGGACATCATGTAGAATGCATGAAGTGGTCAATACACTTAACTAATACCTAATATGGTTTGACACAAAACAGCAGCTGGAAAGTAGTAAGTTCAAATATTGAATATTTTTCCTTTTTCCTTTTATTTTTTCAGATAGGGTCATAATAGCCCAAGCTAGTGTCAAACTCAAGGCAATCCTCTTGCCTCAGTCTCCAATGTGCTAGTATTACAGGTATCACTATTCTCAGTTAAATATTTAATTTCTTTCTGTTTTTCTTTGTTTTCTTCTCTTTTCTTATAAATAGGATGTTATGCATACCACACTGGCCTCTTTATGTAGCCAAGATTGGACTTGAGCTACTGATCTTCCAGGCTTCACCTCCAAAGTATTGGGATGACAGGTGTGCATTACCTTGCCCAGCTAAAATATTGGATTTCTTATGTGACCAAACTGGATATGAAAGATTTTCCAAGTATAAGTCTGTGGTGGTGGTGGTGGTGGTGGTGTGTGTATGTGTGTGTGTGTGTGTGTGTGTGTGTGTGTGTATGCACATTGTGCATGGGTGCTCTCCTCTGTGCTTGACTACATGGAGGCCAAAGGTCAACTTCACATATCTTTCTCTATTGTTCTCCATCTTAGCTTTTGTTTTGTTTTGTCCTTTTGACACAGGATCTCCCTGTAGTCTCAGCTGGCCTGGAACTCACTATGTAGACAAGGTTGTCCTCCATCTCAAAGAGCTCTGCCTGGCCTCTGCCTCTGGCACTGAGAGTGCTGAGATTAAAGGCTTGTACCACCACACCTGGCCACCTAAGCTTTTGAGACAGGGTCTCTCACTGAACCTAAATCTGGCTATTTCTGCCAGTGAATCTTTGGGATCTACTTGTCTCTATCTTCTCCAACACTGGGGTTGCAGTCTTATGTCATCATTTCAAGTTATTATAAGGGTGTTGATGATCTAAACTCAGGTCTTCATGCTTGTATAACAAGCAGTTTACAGACTGAGTCATCTCCCCAGGCTCACAAATATAACTTGAAAAAAAAATTAAAATTTTTAACAAAGTAGCAGTAATCCTAAGCTTGCTTCCTTGAAGTAGAAGTTACAATTTAAATGTAGAAGTTCTGGAGCAAATACTTTTTTAAAATCATTTTTAAGCCAAGAATGGTGGCGGAGGGGGAGGCAGGAGAACTGGGGGTTCAAGACCAGCCTGGACTGCATAGAAAAGCCCAGTCTAAAGACAAAAGAAATGACAAATGAATAGATGTTTGTCATTTCTACCTTCCTATTTTCTTTTCATTTTCTTTCCAATTATTTTCATCTACTAGCTGTACAAAAGGAGTCTGTTTTGATCAGAAAGTGACTGTTAGTAATCTCCTGACTCCACAGTCATATTATTACATAATTCACACCTTGATTGGTTTGTTCCTCCATTAAAGTATCCAAATTAAGATTTGTGTTCAGGGGCTGGAGAGATGGTGCAGCAGCTTAGAACACTGGCTGTTCTTCCAGAAGACCCAGGTTTGAATCCCAGTACCCACATGGCAGCTAACAACTGTCCATAACTCCAGTTCCAAGGAATCTGACAGTCTCTTCTGTCCTCCTCAGGCATTGCATGACATCATTGCACCATGTACCTACATGCAGGCAATACACACATACACATAAAAAAAAATAATTAAAAAAAAGCTTCGAAAATAAAATATTTTTAAAAAACTATGTTCGTTGCTTTATTTTTTTATTTTTTAAGGAAATCATAATTCAATGAAAGATTCTATGTGCATGTGTGACTTTGACTGTCTGGCACATGTGTGTAGGGGCCAGAGGCCAGAAGAAGAAGTTAAATTCCTGGAACTAGAGCTATAGGCTGTGTCCAATGTGGGTGCTGGGATCTGAACTCCAGTCCTTTGCAAGAATAGCAAGCATCTTAACCACTGAGCCATCTCTCCAGCCCTAATTACTTTTTTATACTCTCAGTGATTACAGTTTTTTGTATACTTACTTTTTTTTGAGACACTGTCTCACCATATGCCCAGGATGGCCTTAAACTTTCAGTGATTCTCCTCCTTCAGTTATATGAGTGCTGAAGTAACAGGAATGTGCCACAAGTCCTGGCTTTTTTTGTTGTCAATCATTTAAAAAAACCTGTGTGATTACCCTGATGTTAGGGCATGTCACGGTTCAGTGACCACAATTCAAGCCTGATGGGCTTGAGGACCCTGAGGTATAGGTGCAGGAGAAATCAGGATGCAGGGGATGCAGTGGAGTGCGAACCAATGCATACTTCATTCTAAGAATCAACCTTATTTATAGTACAACAAGAGGAAGAGAAAATGTTCTTCTCAAGCCAAATTATCTCATCATGATGTTTACAGTACTTTCATGATATTTGCAGTACCTTCGTGTTCCCAGGGCTCAGCCCTTTTTGGAATCATATCTGTCCTGTGCTTATTAAACATTCTGTTCTTTACTTATAACTTTATTAGCTATGCAGCTTTGTTATACAAGCTTAGTTATGTACGTTTAATAGGGTTCAAGGAACAGTCAGTCTCATGATAGGAATAACTGCAGAAGAAGAACATCCAAGTTCCCTGGGAGCTGAGGCCTCCCGTTCCAACTCTGAATTGATTTCAGATCAGAGCTCAGACCTTCACATCTTTAATGCCAGTAAGAAGCCACCCAGTCATGGCTACGTAGTGGGAACCTGTTTCAAAAAAAAACAAGCAAACAAAATCTTTGTGATTTCCTGCTTATTTCATAATACCCGCCTTTTTAGGTTGCTACTTAGTAGCCGAGTCAACATCATGCAGTTGTAGTGAAGACTAAGGAACTTATATGTGCAAATAACGTATAATACTTCCTGATAGATGTTAAACATTATGCAAAACTTTCTTATAATAAGGACTGGGGGCTATAGATCAGTGATAGAGCATATACCTAGCATGTGTGAAACTCTGGGCTCGATTCCCAGTGCCGACCAGAAAAAAGTATTTCTTAAAATAATTATCATTTCTCATACATCTAGGTCAGGTGTAGGACAGGTAGTAGATATTTTTTACCTTGTGGGTCATATGACCTTTGCTATGGTCACTTAACAACTCAATTGTCATACCCAAGTCAGTCTAGATAATTCCTAGGAATGGGCAAGGTTGTTTTCTGATGAAGCTTCACATATTAAAATGGACAGGTGGTTAGATTTGGCCAATGGTACTATGAAAAAAAAATTTTAATATTTTATTTATTATTTTTCATTTCATGGGTCTGAGTGTATTGGCTGCATGTATGTGAGTGCACCCATGTTGTGCAATGCTGCAGAGGTCAGAAGAGGGCTTTGGATTCCCCTGGAACTGGAGTTAAGGACAGTTTGTAGCTGCCATGTGGGTGCTGGGAATTGAACCCGGGTTTTCTGCAAGAGCAGTCAGTGCTCTTAACCACTGAGCCATCTCTCCAGCCCTGAAAAATGTTTTTATACAAAAGATTAATTTATTTTTCTCTATACCAATAATAAATTGCAAAACATAATTTTAATATTTAATGATGTGTCATATGTGAGCATAAATTCTTGTACCAGAAAAGTTATGATGATAAGCCCATTTCTGTACATAGAAATAAATGCACTACAGAATTAGGCTTATTCTGCCCTCCTCCATGTTCCATTTTATCCTATTTTATGCTATTCTTACATGATAAAATAGGACGAATACGTATATATCTATTTTTTGACATATTTTTCTTTATGTGTATTAGTGGTTTTGCCTTCATGTATGTAAGTGCATCACATGCATGCAAAACCCTAGGAGGCCAGAAGAGGTCTTTGGATCCCCTGGAACTAAAGTGATAGCAGTTGTGAGCCTCATGAGTGTGCTGGGAACCAAACCCAGGTCCTCTGCCAAAGCAACAAGTGCTCTTAACTGCTGAGCCATCTCTTCAGCCTTCACATACATACATACATACATGCATACATACATACATATATGCATACATATGTATAACTTTTTAAAACTTTTTCTTTCTCTCTTTTTTCCTTTATTTCTTTTGTGTATGTGCACCACAGCATGCATGTGGAGGTCAGAAGACAACCTGTGGGAGTTGGTTCTCTTGGTCGTCCATCATATGGGTTCCAGGGATCTTGGGTCATCAGACTTGGCAACAAGTGCCTTTACCCATGGGCCCTCTATCTTTGTGGGGGTTTTGGCTTTGTGTGTTTGCTTGTATGTCTGTTTGTTTAGATGGCTCAGCGGTTAAGAGCACTGACTGCTCTTGCAGAGGACCTGGGTTCGATTCCCAGCACCCACATGGCAACTACTAAC
>NW_008342631.1:249145-305525 GCF_000622305.1 Nannospalax galili | reverse complement strand
CTCACTGTGTAACTGGCTGGCTCAAACTCATGAAGATATGCTTGCCTCTGTCTCCAAAGTACTGTAATTAAAGATGTGTACTACCACATCCAGTTCCTTTATTTTTATACAGTTATAACTTCATAAAGTCTTTAAAAGATGCATTTTATTTTTACATGTGTACATGTCTGTCTGTCTGTGTATTTCATGTATTTGCAGGTAGCTACATAGGTCAGAATGGGTGTGTCAGATACCCTACACATGGATCTATAGGTGGTTGTAAACAACTGATGTCAGTCCTAGGATTCAAACTCAATTCCTCTGAAAAAGCATGAAGTGCCCTTAATCTCTCTAGCCCACTCATGAATTTTTATAGTAACTGAAAATTACATACACGACTAACATTTTACACTCATATCAGCCTTTTGGATTTTTTTTCTTTTATACTCTTTTTTGGTCATCTCCATTTTTTTTTGAATTTTTGCAATTTTCACACAATATAGTTTGATAGTATTGAGATTACCCCTCCATAGCCGCACCCCCTTTTATTGCCTTTTTCCCACTTTAATGTACTCTATATAATAAGGCCTACAGAGTCTAATTTTTGTTTCCAAATGTTCTTGAATATGGGTCTATCCACTGGAGCCTGGTGAACCTATCAAAACTTCCATCCTTGAAAAAGACTGTCTCTCCCCCTACCAGCAGCCATCGGTTACCAAAATTTTCTTAGGTTGGGTTGGGGGTCTTTTACCCACTTCTCTATACCTATGCTGGGATTTTGTCTGGGTTGAGCTTACATGGGATTTGTGCATGCTGTCACCATTGCTGAGAGCTCATACAAGTAACTGAGCAGCTGTCTGGAAAATTCTGTTTCCTTGTGGTTATCCACCACCTCTCGCTTGTATGATCTTTCTGCCCCTCTTCTGCAGTGATCCCTAAGCCTTGGGAGGCACAAGTTTGATATAGGTGTCCTATTCAGGGATAAGCACTCTGCAGTCACTTGTTCTCTGCACAGTGGCCAGTTGAAGGTTTATGTGTTAATCACCATCTGCTGCTTAATAAAACTTCTCTGGTGGGAGCTGAGAGATGCAGCAATCTATGGATATAACAATGTCATTATAAATCAGTTTAATATGATATTTAGTAGAAAACTAGTATTAGACTCCCCCTATGTCCTGTGACTTATCTAACCTCAGGTTCTTAAGCCTGCTATCAATGTCAGGCATGGGCTCCATCTCAAGAAGTGGTTGGTTGCTCCCATAATATTTGTTCCACTATTGCACCAGTGGGAATATCTTGCCAGTCTTTGTAGTTCACAGGATTCACAGCTGGGTAAGTGTGCTAGATGGTTTTAGTTGTCAACTTGACACACCTGGGTAGAGGGAATCTCAATTGAGGAATCGCTTCCATTGGATTGGCCTGTGGCCACATTTGATTGGCCTGTGGCCACATTTGTGAGGCATTTTCTTGACTGTTGAGTGACATGGGAGAGTACTGCCAGCCCACTGTGGGAAGTGCCACCCCTGGGCAGGTTGTCCTGTAATGTATAAGAAAGCAGGCTGAGTATGGGCCAGGGGAGCAAGCCAGTAAGCAGTATTCCTCTATGGTATGTGATCCAGTTTCCTGACCCAAGGTTGGCTTCCCTTGATGAAGGACTGTGCCACAAGCCAAATAAACCCTTTCCTCCTCAAGTTGGTTCTGATCAGTGTTTTTGTTACAGCAATAGAAAGCTAAACTAAGACAGTAAGGTTGATGATTATCTTTTCCTTCCAGTAGCATACATAGCACCTTCCAGCACTATGAACACTAGCCAGTAGAGATGAGGCTCTGAAGTCAGCACCAGCTTGATTTCTCTCTATTCTATAGCTCATGTATGTAGTATCGTCAGCAATAAGGGCTTAGCATCCATTTTAGGTGGGTATCCAAGAGCAGGGGCAATGGCCAGTATTGTTTGAGGGTCCATCAGATCCCAGGTCAACATTTTCTAGAGAGGGAGTCCATTCCTGGCATTGAGGATTCTGTTTCATTACCTTATGATGTCCAGAAGAGTAATGTCCCCCTGTTATAGGGAAACTTCTTTCAATCTCTTTTTATCATGTATATGTATAAACTTTAAGAAGCTTCTATAGTGGTAGGTTTCCATATAGCTTTTTCTAAATGCCTTTAGTGTTACTTATCTCTCCCCAAACCCTGTCTTCTCTCCTGCCCTTCCACTTCCCAACCCATTTGACCTTTCCTATTCTAATGTTCC
This sequence comes from Nannospalax galili, assembly GCF_000622305.1. Taxonomy (NCBI): domain Eukaryota; kingdom Metazoa; phylum Chordata; class Mammalia; order Rodentia; family Spalacidae; genus Nannospalax; species Nannospalax galili. The sequence goes on along the minus strand of NW_008342631.1, from coordinate 303,295 downwards.
CCTTTCCCCTTCATATACCTTCATTCTAGATGCCTCTCAGGATTCACACACACACACACACACACACACACACACACATGCACGCACATACACACACGACACACGCATGCATGTACACACAGAGCCGTGGTTGTTTATTAGATTCCCGACCTCCCTGAATTTTCAAATTGAAACATGCATATCTAAGATTTTGAAGCTAGCATCCACCTATGAGAAAGAACATATGCATCTTTCTGGGTCTAGGTTACCTCACTCAGGATGATATTGCCTATTCCATCTATCTGCTGGCAAATTTCTTCTTTGATTTTATTAAAAATATTTTCTGAGGGCTGGAGAGATGGCTCAGTAGTTAAGACCATTGGCTGCTCTTGCAGAGGGCCTGGGTTCAATCCCCAGCACCCACATAGTGGCTAACAACTGTCCATAACTCCAGTTCCAGGGGATTTAACACCTTCTTCTGACCTCCTTGGGCACTGCATGACATGGGTGCACTTATAGACATGCAGGCAATACACTCATCTACATAAAATAAAAAGAATATATAAAATATATTTTAGGCACCAGACCAATGTGACTGACTTTAAATATATATTTTCTGAGCCTTTGACCTGGGTTTCTTTTCTTTCTATGCCCATGATTCATGGGTTTGGTTTTTTTTTTTTTACAGTGTTCCAAAGGTCTTGCATATTCCATTCCTAAGTTATCTTAGATTTGATATTTTGTTTGATTGTGATCCATTTCTGCAAGCTTGTATTCAAGATCTGACATTCTCTGCCCCATTTCCTCTACTTCATTTTTGCTTCTATCCTCTAAGGTTTTCGTTTGAGCACCTGAATTTGTTATTTCAAGTTTTATTTCAGTTTGACTTTTCTTCAGAAATACTATCTCTTTACTGGATTCTAGTTTCATATTTTGAACTGTTTTTAGTTATTTCGTTCAATGATTTGCTGTGTTTTCATGATCTTCATTCAGTTTTTATTCATATCCTCTTTGAGTTTCTAGAACATAAGTATAATTGCTATTTTGAAACCATTATCTTGTGCATTCACTTGGTTGTCATTCTCAAGAAACATTACAATGGGGTTGTTAATTTCTGAAGTAGCCACATTGTCTTGGTTATTCATGTTGTCTTTTTTCATTGAGACCTAGACATCTGGATTTGTGGGGTGGTGTTTCTCGGTATGGGTAAGCGATCTTGTCCTTGTTGAATGTTTGTATCCTGTTTGTTGTTTCTCCAACTTCTCAGGTTATGGCCAAGCTGCTGTTCAGTTTTGGGGCTATATTATGATGATGTAAAATCAAGGTGATAAGGCTCAGTGGTTAAGAACACTGACTCTTCCTGCAGAAGATCCAGGTTTGAATCCTACCACCCACATGACAGCAAACAATTGTCTGTAGCTCCAGTTCCAGGGGATCCAATGGATTCTTCTGTCCTCTGTGGACATTGCATGACACAGGTGCACTTACATACATGCAGGGAATATATGAATACACATAAAACAAAAATAAATAAAATATATTTTTTTAAATGGAGTGAAAGATGTGCTCTTGGTTCAGCTACAGATAGGTGCAACTTTTGAGCTAAAATTTCAGGATTGACTGCACTGGATCTGGATCAGCTGGGTGGAATGGGGCCACTAGGTGAGCAGGTTGACTTGTAGGTTGGGACATGAGTTCACAGGTCTGGGGCACTGCAGAGCTCAGACAACAGGGTACAGGGAGTGCTCAGGAACAGAGTTCTAAGACCACAAGTCTTGGGCAAGGAAGATCCTAGAGGCTCAGGCTAGGCTAAGAGTTGAGATTGAGGAGAGTGATTCACCCTGCCAAGGCTGGAGAGGCATGTAGATCCAGGATGGGATAAGATCCCATGACCCAAGGAGGTCTGAGCACTAAGATGGCAGGTCACTAGGCAGCCTCAAGAATGGAGCTCCAGACCCTAAGTCTGGGGCAGGGAAGGATCCTAAAGACCTGAGAGGTGAGATGGCAGCCAGTGACTCCTCTTTTGATGTTCTTGATTTTCTAATATCTAAATTCATGTTACAAATAATTGGGAAGAGTCTACATGGGAACAAAAATTATGTGTATGTCTGTTTCTATGTGTAGGTATGTGCACTTAAGTGCAGCTGCCCACAGAGGTGACAGAAAGGCATTGGATCCCCTCCAGCTGTAGTTACAGGTGGCTACCCAGCTAGCCTGGAACTCACTATGTAGACCAGGCAGGCCTGGAACTCACAGAGATCCACCTGCCTCTGCAACAACAGGTGTGCGCCACCGCATTTGGCAAGCAAATTAATTTTGAGAAGTAAAATGAATGACTTAAAAAACTATGTAGATTTTTAGTTCTGTGGTGAACTGTCTCCTCCAAATCTACTTCAAAAACCTGGCCTGCCTTGATTCTCACATAAATGGCATTTCATGAACTGTATTTGATTTTTGTTGGTTTTTTTTAAGCTTTATTATTTTTATTTTATGTGTATGCATGTATTGCCTGCGTGTAGGTAAATGCACCCGTGTCATGCAATGCCCATGGAGGTCAGAAGAGGCTGTTGGATCCCCTGAGACAGGAGTTATGGACAGTTGTTAGTTGCCATGTGGGTGCTGGGATTCGAACCCAGGTCTTCTACAAGAACAACCAGTGTTCTTAACTGCTGAGCCATCTCTCCAGCCCTATTTTTCTTGTGTTAACAGTTAATTATAGTTTCTATATTATCATCAAAAAATGTTTTATCTGATAGCTTGGCTTTTACTAATGTTCTATATTACCACACACCTTTTGACTTTTAAAAACATTTTCATATTTAGAAAGAGAAATGTTTGGTTCAAACTATCTTTAAGTGTTATGGGGTGTTAATTTCAATTATGTTCTCATGTGACCAATTTAAAGTGAAAAGAACAAGAACTTTTTGGCATAATAAGATCTAGTCAGTGCTATCTTCTTCCTTTCTGCCTTGGATTGCCAATCTTTGATTTGATGCAACACTGGTGACAACCCTTCTACTTTATTTTTCATCAGACAGTAATATGGCCTCTGGGACTTACTATGGTTAAATGTGAGCTTAGGCCTTTTATGTTCAAGAAAACCTCTAATTCTACCATTACCATAAAAAAAACCCTCTTCTTTCAATTTTTTTAAAACTTATTTTTGTTTTATGTGTATGAGTGCTTTGCCTGCATGGATGCACATGTGCCACGTACATGCAATGCCTGCAAAGGCCTGAAGAGGGTGCTGAGACCCCTGGAACTGCAGTTACAGATAGTTGTTGCTGGGAACCAAACCTGGATCCTCTGCAAGAGCAGTCAGTGCTCTAAACCACCGAGTCATTTCTCCAGCCCCTTGCAATTGTCGTTGAGAGCAGGTCTTACTAATGTTGCCCAGGGTGGTCTTGGACTCCTGGCCTCCAGTGAGCCTCCATCCTTGTACTCAACTTGTGCAATGTTATTTTAATGCTTTCATTGTCCTTAGTAGAATTCTGTGGTTTTATTCAATGTTCCTGTACACATTTTTTAAAAATCTACTGCTATAGGCTACTCATATTTCCCCATAGTGATTTGTTACTGGTCGTGTTATACTGTAAGGCTTCTAACAACTGAATACTTGTAACAATGACTGCATTCATTCATTTGCTGGATATTGTACACTTTTTAGATCTTCTGTAGTTGATAACACTCAGGTCTTTGTTCTATTTTCAAGATTTTAGAAAATTATGTGTATGTAAGCTTGGCATGGTGGTGCATGTGTAAAATCTCAGCACTCAGGAGGCAGAGATAGGTCAATCTATATGAGATCAAGGCCAGCCTGGTCTACATAGTGAGTTCCAGGCCAGCTGGGGCATATTCTACTTATTGAAAAGCAAACTCAAGCACGGTATGGGAAAGGAATGAGGAACTTTGTCTTATCAGGGGAGAATTTTCCTTTTATGGCCCCTGAACAGCAAACAAAACAACAAACAGATGTTATCAACCTAAGCCCATACATTGTTTGCAACATATACTATTAATAATTTGTTGCTTCCAATGTGCTTCCAAGATTGTTGCTTTCAGTAATGACATTCACAACATAAACACACAGACAGACAGACAGACAGACAGACAGACAGACAGACATATATTATTCTGAGCTAGAGACAAGGAAGAACTATGAAGGAGCAATAGGAAGCATAGTTTAAGATTAAAGCTATATGTTTATCTTTGTTTGCAAAAGTTGACTGCAAGAGAATTCCAAGGTCTGGTAAGATTATTTACCTTGTTTTCCTAAAGTCTAGCTAAAGTAAATAAGCTGATTACACTGGAAGGCAGATTGAATAGTGTTAATGACCTCAAAGCATGATATTAATTTTGGTTACAAGGTTAGATAAGGCAGGAGGCATGCTCAGAAAAGTCATTTCGAACCAGATTTGCAGATTGTTCTTCAGAATTACGTGGAATTTTTTCACATTCTTACTGTAATCTCCAGTCTCTATTCCTGAATTGTCTTACTTTTTTTTTTACTATTTTATGCCCTTGTTCAGATAGAGTCTTGCTTCACATGCTTATGAATTTTTCTCTGATAGTCAAGAAATGAAAGCACAGATGTTTTGTCTCAGAGCTGTTATTTCCCCTCCATCCTTTCTCCTTACTAGATTTGTGACTCTTTAGCTATTACTTTCTGATAATTTGTTCAATTTTTTTTCCAGGATTTAAGGGTACTTCATTTCCTCACAGTGTCTATTTTTAACTTAAACATTTTCCAATTGATTTATCACATTTTGGTGTTTAATGAAGTGTATGTCTGTGCATGTATGCATGCATGTGTATGTGTACTTGATTTTTCAAACTTGATTTCAAGATTTTATGTGTATGAGTGTTTTGCCTGCACCATGTGCATACAATAAGAGCACCATGTGCATACAATGTCCATGGAGGTCAGAAGACAGCATAGAATCTCCTGTAACTGGAGTGAAGCAGTTATGAACTGCCACATGGGTGCTGAGAACCAAGTCATGAACCTCTGCAAGAGCAGCAAGCACCTTAATCACTGAACCATCTCTCCTGTCCCTTATTTTTTGTGTTGTGTTTCGTTATGTTTGTTTTTTGAGGTAGTGTATCCTGTACCCAGGACTAGCCATGAAGATGCTGTGGAGCCAAGGATTATCTTGATTTCCTAATCCTCCTGCCCCTCCTCACAAATGCTGGGATACAGGCATGAACCACGTCTAGCTATATACTAGATTTCAATTCCACCTGTTCAGTGATGACCTACTAAGTCAGAAAGTTTGTGCCTGATCAAAAGATCCTTGTTCAGCTGACTTCAGCAACTAATTTTAATATAGAAATGGCTTGGTAGACAAAGAAACTGATTTTATTAACATGTATTCTATGAATTTGAAGCATAACTTTTGAGATTTTTAATAATCACCTGTATAGTTTACAATTACTCAAAATCAACAATTTTCATCAATATTTTGCAGCTATTTCATGTTCAAAGAGAGAGATTCTGCATAGTGATCCAATTTTGGTGGTATTTTAGTCTACATAATTTCATATTGCTAAAATGTTGGATTCTGGAAAACCTCTCAGTAGGAAAAGGCTGGATTGTTTTAAATGAGGTTGAAAAAGAGATTGCGAGTGAAACAGCTGCGTGCGTGGTGTAAAGATGAATTCTGAACCTACTTTCATATTTCCCTATCCATCTCGGAAGTAGAAAAGAACTTCAGAATGACAGCAATGACAAAAATCCTTTCTGATTTATGTTAGTTTCATTGTGCTCAGTGCTATTTCTCACAATCACACTTTTTGTCTCTGAGACTACACCACCTCACTCACCTTTTCTCTTCTTAGTTTCTATGAAACTTACTAATTTCCTTCTCTTCTTAAGATTTAGGAATTTCATTAATAATATCTAATGTTTGCTTGCTGAGAAAACCTTTTCCTGCTCATAGTGTTTTTGTTTGATTGATTTTCAATGAAATGGTTGGGAGTATATTTTAATTTTGTACTTTTGCATTTATGGCATAGGAATTTGCTGAAATTTTTCCTTTTAATGCATGTTGTTGGGTTTTTAAATGTACTACCCAACAATAATTTTTCTTAAATGGAAGGATGAAGTGAATTGATAGAAGGAAGGACAGATAGATGTGTGGTAGAGACAATGTTAATAGCAGAAAAGGATGAGAAGTTATCAGGAGTAAATGGCTGGGGGCATACAGCAAAGGAGTGCGAGGAAATAAAATGGACCAGTAAGATGGATAATTTTGTTTTGTGGTATTTTTCAAAACATCCAAGCACATTCTATCAACAGTTTAATAAATGTGAAGTTGGAAAAGTAATAATTTATACTTGCCTTGTCTCGTCCAAGTCGACAGAGATCCACTTGCCCTACAACTGCTCATCTTAACTAGTGCTCACCTCATCCCAGCACAAGGTTCCAATGGTTCATCTGCTGAAATAAATGCATCCTCACCTAGACCTCATGTTTCTTTCCTTCCTTGTCTCTTCTTTTTAGTACTTTCCACACGTTTAATCCTGTTTTAGTTGTCAGGTTAAATATTTAACTGTGTTTCCCAAACCACACCTTACCTAAGAGAAAAAAAGACTTCATCCACTAAAGACAGCTTTAACAGAGCTTAAAAACAGTTTGTGTAAATGATGGCAAATTCAGTGCTTCTCTGTTTGTGACTCAGTAAGCACCAGTGTGTCCTGGGGGATCTTATCAGTAGCTCAGATCATTAAACATTTTTTGATTGCACTACAATAGTCAAGGCAAGGGAAGAAATGTGTCCATCTGGTGACAAAAGACGTTATTTTAGAAGAACAACGGATCACTACTCATCTTCAGATACACTGTCAATTCCCATCTTCTTCTTCATTCACACTAGAAATAGCTGAGCTCTAAGCAGGAAGAGCTGTATAAGGAACTCCTGATCTCCAGTCTTTCCACTATACCCAAACATATCAATCATTAATTCTCAACTCTTACTGGGTTTGACTCCTCAAGCATAACCCACATGACAGGCAGAATGTTCTCAGGGGGAATCCCTCATCTCTTCCAAGGGTAAAATGGGGGCTATAAGTATCGCTACTCATAAAGAATATATTACTACTTCCACGTTTTACATATAAGAAAAATGAAAATTTGTGTTTTATATGTCAGTTATCAATGTTTAAGATATTATTCAGTGTTTCCTCCTAGGATAACTTGATGCATTCACACATGAATACTTGTTACCAAGTCAGTCATTCTCAACCTTTTTTCATTTCTACTTATCCTTGGATTAGTGACCAAACCTTTTTTTCTCCCTACTCAAATAACACTCCCATTCTGTGCTCTTTCCTGACCCCCTGGGGATAACTGATCTTGGACATTCTGTTTCAAGGACAGGGAATCACATATTGCACCTCAGTCCTTCCAGTATATTCTTCTCTTACTTGTCTATATGTGACTTTCTCTGCAGGATTCTAGGAATTTATTAAGATTAGTTGAAACATGATGGAAGATCCATAACTTTCCACAAGCTTAGTCTAATTCTAAAATTCCTTGCCCTATGGGCTGGCAAGACGACTCAGAAAATAAAGATGTTTGCTGCCATGCCTGAAGACCTGAGTTTGATTCCTAGGATTCCCATGGTGGGAGGAGTAAACCAACTCCAAGTTGTCCTCTGACCACCACATAAACTGTTCTCTTAAAAAAATAAAATTGCCAGGTGTGGTAGCACATGCCTTTAGTCCCATAGCACTTAGGAGGCAGAGGCAGGTGGATCTTTGTGAGTTCAAGGCCAGCCTGGTCTACATAGCGAATTCCAGGTTATCTGGGGCTACAGGGAGACCCTGTCTCAAAAAGACAAACAATCAATCAAATCCCCTGTGTCAGAAAGTCCCAAGTGTACCCAGGTCATTATGTTAGTGCTGGGCCCCGTGATCCCTGCATGGTAGCAAGAGTCAATGCTCCAGTAAAATAGTAGCTAAATCATCTCTTATATTAATAATGATTATGAGCAGCAATATCACACATTTCATTGCCAGTGGGTATGAGACATGTATGAACTACAATCCTACATACCACACTGATAATAAAGACACCACATGGATTATGTTGATGCATGAGAAACAGAAGGTTAACTCTGAAACAGGGAAAAAGAGCATCCCCTAGAGGGTTCTTAGTCTCATTCATAAAAGAATTTAAGAACGGACCCAAATGGAAGCTTTAGGACAACTGATTAGAATTCTAAAGAAAATTCCTCAGGGCAGGTAAGCTGGTAATCTTGGCAGCTGCCTAGAGGAGAATGGTGCAGAGAAGGAAAGAAAGCCATGAAATCATGTAGGTTTAGAGCCTGCATGAAGATCAGACATGTGGCTGACTGGCAACCACACGGCTAGGAGAAGGAAGCTTTAGTAAAAGTAGGCCAGGCATGGTGGCACACGCCTTTAATCCCAGCACTCGGGAGGCAGAGGCAGGCATATCTCCATAAATTCAAGGCCAGCCTGGTCTACATAGTGAATTCCAGGACAGCTGGGGCTACAGGGAGACCCTGTCTCAAAAAGACAAAAAACAAACAAACAAACAAAAAACAAGATGCTAGGGGCAGCCTAAAGCCTTAAAGATAGCATGTTTAGAAAAGGGATATGAAGAAGAAAAGGATAAATTATGCCTTTCTGAAGAATTCAGAGAAGCAGGAAGACTTACAGAGACCTACGTGTCTGTGGTTGGGTCAAGGAGTTCTGCAATAGGATGTGGGATTCCAAGCAGGAAAAATTCACTATCTTACTAACTAGGTATTCTGCCCATCTATTTAGCAAAACTTAAGGTGAACTCACCTTCCTAGGGGTGGTCCTATGACCAGATGATTGACCAGTAAAACTTAACTGCTACTCTAACAACTCAATTTCTTTCTTTCTTTTTTTTTTCTTTTTTTCTTTTTTTCTTTTTGAGACAGGGTCCCCCTGTAGCCCCAGCTGTCCTGGAAATCACTATGTAGACCAGGCTGGCCTTGAACTCACAGAGATCTGCCTGACTCTGCCTCCCGAGTGCTGGAATTAAAGGCATGTGCCACCATGCCCAGCAACAACTCAATTCCTTAATGTTAACATTGATAGAATGTGTGAATTGCAGAAGCGCCACAAGCCTCATTAGGGAAAGACATAAATCCCTTAAAGTGTCTAACTGACCCTAAATTGGCAGCCTAGCCTTGCCCAAGCCTTATCAAGTGGTCACTCCCTGGACTGAAAGAGACTGTTTATGGAACCCACCTGTCTTCTTTAGTGCTGTAGATAACTTGCCTGCCTGCCTGCCTGCCTGCCTGCCTGAGAGAATAATCTTGGGAGAAGAGACCCTCAAGGATGCCAAACCCTAACATGGAGTTAACTCTTGCAGCTGTGTGCAACAGAATTCCTATGTAAGTCCAGATTGCTCCCCCCTTTCAATGCAGATTCTCATTCTGCCAAACAGTTTATCAGCCTTTGCTGGGTTCCCTGAATAAAGGGAACACATTCCTTGCCTGTTACAGGTCTGGCTCTGGCTCTTATTTCTTAACTTTCAACTCCTTCCTTTTTTCTCTCCTAAATCTAACAAATGTGACATATAGAAGACCTTAAAACTGGTGTAAGGCTGTATTAAGAACATACTTGCAGGGTTTTACATGTACTGATTGTCCGTTTCTCAGTAAAGGTACGATTTAAGTAGCAGTTAAGTAATTCAAAGTAAATTTAACTTATGTCCCCTGCAAGAGCAGCACACACTCTTAATCACTGAGTCGTCTCTCCACTCTTCATATTTATGAGTATGGCTTATTTTGCTTAATATGATGATCTCCAATTACATCAATTTTCTGGCAAAGGACACAATTTCATCTTTGTGTATGTGTACATGATCATGTGTGTACATGTATGTGTGATTGTGTGTTCATATAAAGGCCAAAGCTCAACATGGGTGTCTTCCTTAATCACAACTCTACCTCACTTTTTGACACTGGGTATTTCAGTATCTATTCCTGTTGCTGTGATAAAATACTCTAACAAAAGCAAATTAAGGAAGGGTTTATTCAGCTCCTGGTTACAATCCTAGAACCACCTCCTGGTTACAGTCCAACATGGCAGAGAAGTCATAGCAGTAGGAAAGAAAGAAATAAATGAAGACATGATTACCAGTACTGAGCTTACCTCTCCATCCTATATAGTCCAGAATCCCCTGCCCACAATTAAGATGTCCTCCCATACCAATTAATGTAATCAAGACAATCCCTCACAAATATTTGCACAGAATTACCTTAGACAGTCCCTCACAGGCATGCAAAAGATGTTTCATAGGTGTCAAGTTGACAATATTACTCATCACAACTCCACTCCTTGTGAACTTAACACTCGAACATGTTAAGGCTATAACCTATCTCTTGTCCCCAGAAGTTCATGACCATCTTACACAATGCATTCAGTCCAATTTTTAAAATCCACATAAGGAGTTGGAGAGATGGCTCAGCAATTAAGAGCATTTGCTGTTCCTTCATAGGACCCAAGTTCAGTTCCTAGCATCCATGTTAGACAGCTCACAACTACCTGCAACTCCAGCTCTAGATCTATTGCCTTCTTCTGGTATACACACACACACACACACACACACACATTTTTAAAAATAAAAGTTCCGAGCCAGGTGTGGTGGCGCATGCCTTTAATCCCAGCACTTGGGAGGCAGAGTCAGGAGGATCTCTGTGAGTTCGAGGTCAGCCTGGTCTACATAGTGAGTTCCAGTACAGCTGGGGCTACAGGGAGACCCTGTCTAAAAAAGACCAAAAAATAAAATAAAAGTCCCAAAGCTGGGCATGGTGACACATGCTTTTAATCTCAGCACTAGGCAGCAGAGGCAGGCAGATCTCTGTGAGATTCAGGCTAGCTTGGTCTATATAGCAAGTTCCAAGGAGATCCTCTCTCAAAAAACAATGAGGCTGGAGAGATAGCTCAGTGGTTAAGAGCACTGACTGATCTTGCATGGATTTGTTTCCCAGCACCCACACAACAGCAAACAACTGCCCCTAACTGCAGTTCTACGGGATTTGATGCTCTCTTCTGACCTCCATGACCATTGCACAACATGGGTGCACTTACATATATGCAGGCAGTATACTCAATACACATAAAATTTAAATAATAAAATATATTTCTAAAACAACAAAGTCCCCATAGTTTAACAGTCTGGGTCTTTCACTGAATCTGGAGCTCACTGATTTAGTTAGACTTAATGTCAAAGAAGCCCTGAGGCACTTGTCCCACTTTCCCAGAACAGGAATTACAGGCAGTCTACTGTGCCTGGCTTTTACAAAAAGATTTGTTATTTTTAATTATGAGGGGAGAGGTATGCACATGTGTTGGTGCCCTCAAAAGCCAGAGACATCAGATACCCCTGGAGTTGGAATTACAGGTGGTTATGAGCAACCTGACATGGGCGCTGGGAATCAAACTAGGGTCCTTTGCTATAGTAGTATGTGTGTTTAACCAGTGAGACATCTCCCCATCCCTTTGTGCCTGGTGTTTGAAACATACTAAAAACTGTTCAACATCATTAGCAATTAGAGAAATGCAAATTAAAACCACTTTAAAATTTCATCTTGCTGGGCTTGGTGCTGCATGTCTTTAATCCCAGTAGAGGCAGGCAGAATGCTGTGAGATTGAGGCCAGCCTGGTCTACATAGCTACTTCCAGTCCACCTGAGGCTACAGGAAGTCACTGTTTCAAAAAGACAAAGCAAAAAAAAATCAAAAATGATTTCATCTTACCACAGTCAGACTGGCTAAGATCAAGAGAACAAAAGACACAAAATGCTGGCAAGGGTGTGGAGAAAGAGCAATGTTCATTCACAGCTGGTGGGATTGCAATCTCCTGCAACTGCTACGGAGAGCAGTGTGGAGAACTCTGAGAAACTGAAAATGAACCTACCGTATGACCTGGTTGAACACTCCTTGGCATATACCCAAAGGACTCATCCTACCGCAGAGATACATGTTTGTTGCTGTTCTTTTCGCAATAGCTAAGAGATGAAAGCAACCAAGTGTCCTTCAACTGAAGAGTGGATAATGAAAATGTGGTACATTTACACAATGGTGTTCTACTCGGTGGTAAAGAAAGATGAAATCATGAAATTTGCAGTTAAATGGATGGAACTAGAAACTGTTATACTAAGTGAATACAGACTCAGAAAAAAATGACATGTTCTCCCTCATTTGTGGATCCTAGCATCAAATCTTTATAGATGAGTATATATCCTGATGTAACTGCAGGAACCAGGAAAATGGAACCAGGTAGGTAAAGAAAAAGAAGGAACCTGAGAGGAAAGAATAGTAGGAGACAAGTGTTACTAAGGAGGAAATGGGGAAATGGAGGTATTTAAATGGAAGGGGGGCCATACAAGAAACGAATGGGGATAAAGGAAAAGGAGATGGGAGTCACAGGAGACAGGTGTTAGTAAGGGAAAAATGGAGAACGTGGGGATTCTTTAAATGGAGAGGGCATGGAGGGGTAGATAGGGAGCGAGAGAGGAGAGATAAGTAATACCTCACTAGTGTAAAAATCGAGGGAATCATATTAGTACAAAAACCTACTGACAAATTACACATACAATATCTCTACATGAGTCCGTGTGTATAGCTGAGGGCTACATAACCTGAAACCATGCCAGAAAGGAGAAACCTTCCTTGAGTTGCTGACCAACAGAATCCAAGAGACTCCTAAAATGATGGGCTATTGCCATAGTCCTTGACTGCCTCACAGAACTTGAAGATCCTTTTGCTGAAGAGAGGACATACTTTGAACAAAGGATTTAGAGCAATGGCCCTCAAAATGACCTGGAAGCCACCTCCCCTGAAGGCTAGTCTCTCATAGTTTTGGAGAGCACTACAAAAGCTCTTAAGGGAGAACATCAATCAATGGTCCAAAGCTTTAATGCCTAATAACCAAATTAATGACAGGCACAGCCAAGGATATTAGTGCAGTAGTGGCACTTTTATCTTGGGAGTAATAAACAAATACCTAATTAGACTTAAAGCCCACTCAGTGGGAGGAAACAAATGTGTGGTCCTGTAAACACAAATACACATTGCTGTACAGGTCATAGATCTTAGAGAAAACCCTAAGGCTGTCACATACCTAGACAAACGTAGTTTCTTACTATGTGCAAAATATGGATCCTTTTATTTACAGACAAGTATCCCAGTCACCACCCATCAAAGAAGCTTCTTTTGCAAGAGATGGAGATTACTACAGAATTCCACAACTGGTCACACACAAAGACGATCTGTGAACTGCCAAAGTCTGACTGGCACACCTACAATGCAACTTCAACACCTAAGGCTCAGGGAACATAAAGAGAACAATAATATATCTCTTAATTCTTATCAATGAAGTTCTTCATGCAACAGAGGGTCAGGAACACAAAACAAAATGGCCAAAGCGTAGAGAATAAGAATCTGCAGAATTTGGGTCCTTGAACAGGACTTCTATATTAAACACTTCCCATCCAGTGCTCAGGAACCATTGCGGATGAGGGGGTGGAAAGAATTTAAGAGCCAGGGAGGAGGTGCATGACCATATGGAAATAGAGTCCTTCAGGCTCCTGGGACCTTGCTCATATGAACCTACAGCAATGGTGTCATGTACAAGACCCATGCAAACTCATGCAGACAAAAATCCAGCAAAGAACCATGGGAATGGGCAGCAGGTCCCAATCTTATTCAAAGACTTATTGGCAGGTGATTACCCCTGGGTGAGAAAGAGCTGATCTTCTTAAAGGGAGCAACACTAGATCAGCTGACCAAACCTCAGTGGATGAACTTGCACTGAGGGATGTCGTGGGACACTAACTTGACACAATAGACCTTAAATGACAGGATGTATGAATTCTAGTGGGGGACAGTATGGGAGGGTGCCAATAGGGAAGGGGACATGAAGTTAAGATGTTCTGTATGAAATACACAAAAATTCAATGAAAATTTACAAAAAAATTGATGTAATGTTCCATTTTCTGACCCTAGAGAAAGCAATATGAATCTAAATCAATCTTTAACAATAAAATTGAAAACGTTATCAATGAAAAAACTCACACAAAGCTCAATAAAAACACCAAGAAAATGGATAAATATGAACCCAGGTTAACAAAGAAAAAAGGCAACAATTATTAATACCAAAAATGAAGTGTTCTTCCAGGTCTCCTTCCCAACACTCCCAATGGCCTCTTTCATCCTGGGATTGCTTCACCTGGAAGCTCCCACAGAGAGGAATGGCTCCTTTAAACAGGAAGAGGAGGTAGAATGGGAGTTCTCATCTGTCCTGGCTAGATCTGAGCTAGGAGAAAAGGTACTACAAGCAGAAATGTAAGAAAACTGGTTGCAGAAAGTGCAAGTGTCCTTGGGAGTTCAAAAGAGAGGGTATTCTCTGCAGCTTTAGTAACAGGTGGTTATGAGCCACCTGACATGGGTGGTGCCCAACTCAGGTCCTTTGAGCCACCTCTCCAGCCCCAAAGTCATGAGTTTCTATTCATGTTTCAATAAATACACGTTGAGCAACACACTGGTCACATGACCTCCACTATTACCCCACACACACACACCTCTGTGAATCAGAGGTACAACCTAAACTTGTTCTGCTCTCACTACTTGTTACTTTTAAAGATGTAACAGATTACCTGGCCTAAGAGGTAAACATCCATGGGATTCTGATGGAATTTACCAATTTAAAAAAGTATCAAACACACAGCCATATATTTACCAGAACAAGACCTGGATCAGATAAAACTCATCAGGTATTGAAATAAGGTTAAAATCAATAATGCAAAATATATACTGCTTCTGGGGGCTAGAGATATGGTTTAGTTGGTGTTTACAGGTTACAGGAGAAACTTCATTGGATCCCCAGTGCCACATAAACTGGATGTGGTGGTACATGCCTGTAATCACCATTTGGATATAGAGGCAGGAAGATAAATTCAAAGACATCCTTGGCTACATAGTGTTCAAGGCAACTGTACTACATAAAACCTACTCTCAAATAATAAACAAGGCATATGCTTCTATTTAATAGTTTCCAGAATAGCATTCTTCATACCCAGTCCCTTTATACATTGCTCCTGAATTATATGTCATTCCTGTGGTCACCCAGTGGCTAATAAAACTGATGTTGCAGTGAAACAGAATCTGAGGCCCCAAGCTTTATCTGTGGGGTCAAGAGACTCTTGTCTCATGATTTATGAATGTGACTTGCAAGCTGGAAGATGGAATTGAAAAAAATGAAGCATTACCTCCACACACTGTATCCTATTGGTACGGGGAACAAAGACAAACCTTTTTACACTGGTTAAAATTCTTTTAAACTTCCAGTGTAGAACTATCAAGGACTGATCACAAACTCCATGCTGCATAAATGCATGCCATGTGAGAGCTACATGTAGGCACTATGTATCCCTCAAACCTCTTGGACATAGATTTACAAAACAGCAGAAGTCTTTTGAATAGTATTATAGCCTAGTAGTTGTGTCTTTAATGATCACTACATTGTTCCCCTGGACTTCCTGGCCATTTTCCTATCTGATCCATCTTCTGGTATTGAGCAAAGCTCTCTGCTGTAGCTTACTGAGGAACAGAATGGAAGTATCCATGGATGTCTTAGCATCATCACTTCCTCACAGACAGGTTTGAAGGCTTGTTTTCATGGTGATTCTAAATCCAGGTTGGAATATTAATCATCATGATACAATGATTATCAACAATATCAGTACTGAATGTCCTAGTGTTTTATTTTTCTGCTATGAATGGAGGTGAACTGGGGGAAAAACTGAAGACCTGTGTGTCATTCTAGGTATTACCTTCAAACATCTAGAAGTGGAGAACAGATTGTCACATCTGAGGGCCTGGTTTGGACAGAGGAGGTGCAGGTCACATCAGGGTGCCCAGGCTGTGATCCTTTACTGTTATGTTGTGTTCCTTAACATAAATTAAGATGAAGAGGTCTCCTGGTTTCCTTCTGCTGAAGGTAATGTCATGCTACAGATTTAACAACAGAAGACATGGATTGATATCAGTGTTCAGCTGTGTAATGAGCCAAACACCTTCAATTTCTACAATATTAACACACAAAACTATACTCACTACTGTTAAAATGTTAAGTGTTGCCGTATTTAATATAGTTAAATAGCTATGGTTACAGCCAGTGTAATGGCTCACTAGTAAAAGCACATCAACAAGCCTGCAGTATATGAGTTTGAACCTTGGATGACCATAGAGGAAGGCGAAAACAGACTCCAGTTGTCCTCTAACCCTCACTTGCATATTGTGCTATGTGTACATGCATACACATACAATAACAAAATTTTATTTAAATAAATGAAAGTTACATTTAATTTCTGAAGATTAAATACAGCAAAAAAGAATAGTGCTAAACGTCACCCAATTACACTGAGACTGGTTATGCAAGCATTTTTAGTGCCATACTCCTGAAATCAATTTAACTCATAAAAATATTATCCTGGGGGGTGGAGAGATGGCTCAGTGGTTAAGGGCTCTGGCTGCTCTTCCAGAGGACCCAGGTTAGGTTCCCAGCACTAACATGGCAGCTAACAACCATCTGTAACTCAGCTGTAGGGGATCTGCTGCCCTCTTCTGGCCTCCAATGGCATTGCACAACATGGGTGCACTACATACATGTAGGCACAACAGGTGTACACACACAGATTTTTATTTAATTATCCTATTTGTCTTCCCCATGGCATGGTAATTTAATGAAGTACAGAAAAACCTAAGGAAAGAATACATAGCTTTATGCAACTATACAATGTGTATTTTAAGGGCTGAAGAGATGGCTCAGCAATTAAGGGCATTGACTGTTGTTCCAGAGGATCCAGATTTACATCCCAGCACCCACATGGCAACTAACAACCATCTCTAACTCCAGTTCCAGGGGATCTGATACCTTCTGACTTCTGCAGGCATTGCAAGAAACAGGCACACTTATACACATACAGGCAATACTCATACACACAAAATAAAAATAGTACATTAGAAAAACAATGTGTATTTTAAGTATCACAAATGTCTAAACGGCTATCAGCTATACATGTTAATATCCAGCCAGGTGCCCCTTAAAATACGAAAGACCTTATTGCGGGATTGGGGCGGGGGGCAAAAGGATGGAAAGTTTTAATGTTTACAGGATAAGCCACTCGGTCATGAGAAAATATTTTTATAAATTTAGTGTAAGTTATGTTTTATACAAGTATACAGCAAACTTCATATTCACTGAATCATCCAGAGCAATCTGTAGGCTTCAAAGTTCCACTCATGGTAAATGGCCTTCACTGTAGCTTTTTTCTTTATAGAATACCCTTATAAAAATTTACATCAATCTATCTTTGATATACAAATGCTTTTCATCATTACCACTGCTAATATTATGTAGTTCAATATACTATGGACATCTAGAGTTTGGGGAACAACAGGCCACAATAACCTGGATCTTACATGCTTAAATTCACTGGCTCTCTTTCCAGTAAGGTTCTCATACTGTAGTTATATTTAAAGAGATGTTTCAAGCCAGGCGTGGTGGCACACACATTTAATCCCAGCACTCGGGAGGCAGAGGCAGGCGGATCTCTATGAGTTCAAGGCCAGCCTGGTCTACCTAGTGAGTTCCAGGACAGCTGGGGCTACAGGGAGACGCTGTCTCAAAAAGACCAAAAAAAATAGATAAATAAAATAAAAAATAAAAAGATGTTTCACCCAAGAGTGGTGGCACATACATTTAATCCCACATCAAATGGTACTGAAGATTGTAACACATTTTCTTTGACAGGACTTTTTTTCAGTGAGTACTCTGAACATCTCAAAGAAACAACAAATGTAGGCTTCATCCTTTTTAATAACAGAAATTGATTTCCATGATTTTTTCCATACATTTGAAGAAAGTTGGAAGTCTGAAAATTTTCACATTGTTTACATTCACAGACTTGTTCTTCTACCATTGTTATTTCATACAACTGAAAGAAATGGTAACTTCTGAAAGCTTTACCAGTTTATATTCATAGTTATTTCAGGAATGTGCTCGTCCCTGTATCTGAAAAGAACCAGGAGGTGTGAATGGATTCACCATTGTTCATATTCATAAAACTGTTTTCCTAGTAAAAGGGGGCTTATGTTCTCCCTCCATAAGTTTTCACTATATTGTTTACAATCATAGTTTTTTCACCAATGTGAGTTCTTTCATGCTTTTGAAGTAAAGAGGGATAAATAAAGGACTTACCACATTGTTTACATTCATTGGGCTTTTCTAAAGCATGAATCTGTTTATGGTTTTGAAAGTAACCATAACGTCTGAAGATTTTGCCACACTGGTCACATTCGTGGGATTTTCCTCCAATGTGTGTTTTTTCATGTACTCGAAGGGAACTGTAAGACTTAAAGGCTTTACCACACTGTTTACAATCATAGGGCTTCTCACCAGTGTGAGTTCTTTCATGCACTTGAAGTAAGGATGGATAAATGAAGCACTTGCCACATTGTTTACATTCATAGGGCTTTTCCCCACTGTGAATTTTTTTATGGCCCCGAAAGGAACTGTGACCTCTGAAGGATTTACCACATTGTTTACATTCATAGGGTTTGACACCAGTATGAGTTCTTTCATGTATTTGGAGTAAGCAAGGATAAATGAAGGACCTACCACACTGTTTACATTCATAGGGCTTTTCCCCAGTATGAGTTCTTTCATGTACTCGAAGGGAACTGTGAGATTTAAATGCTTTACCACATTGATTACAGTTATAGGGTTTTTCTCCAGTATGAGTTCTTTCATGCATCTGAAGTAAAGAAGGGTAAGTGAAGGACTTACCACATTGTTTACATTCATAGGGTTTTTCACCAGTGTGAATTCTTTCATGTATCTGCAGTAAATAGGGATAAATGAAGGACTTATCACACTGTTTACATTCATAGGGATTTTTCCCAGTATGAATTATTTTATGTCTTTGAAGGGAATTGTGACACCTAAATGCATTGCCACATTGTTCACATTTATATGGTTTCTCTCCAGTATGAGTTCTTTTATGTAACTGAAGCGATGCCTGACATATGAAGGTTTTACCACAATGCTTACATTCATAAGGCTTTTCATCAGTATGAGTTATTTTATGTCTCTGAAGGGAATTGTAACTTCTGAAGGCTTCACCACATTGTTGACATGCATAGGGTTTTTCACCAGTATGAGATCGTTCATGGATTTTAAGTAAAGAGGGGAAAATGAAGGCTTTACCACATTGTTTACATGGATATGGTTTTTCCCCACTATGAGACCGTTCATGCATTTTAAGTAAGGAGGGATAAATGAAGGCTTTACTGCATATCTTACATTTATAGGGCTTCTCACCACTATGAGACCTTTCATGCATTTTAAGTAAGTATCGATTAATAAAAGACTTAGTACACTGCTTACATTCATAAGGTTTTTCTCCAGTGTGAGTTCTTTCATGTACTTGAAGGTCACTGAGGCGTCTGAAAGCTTTGGTACACTGTTTACATTCATAGGGTTTGATGCCACTGTGAATTCTTTCATGTATTTGGAGTAAACAGGGATAAATGAAGGCCCTACCACACTGTTTACATTCATAGGGTTTTTCCCCAGTATGAGATCTTTCATGTACTCGAAGAGAACTGTGAGATTTAAAGGCCTTACCACACTGTTTACAATGATACGGTTTTTCACCAGTGTGAGTTCTTTCATGCATCTGAAGTAAAGAAGGATAAATGAAGGACTTACCACACTGCTTACATCCATAGGGTTTTTCCCCAGTATGAACTTTTTTATGGCGCCAAAAGGAACTGTTAACTCTGAAAGCTTTACCACACTGCTTGCATTCATAAGGTTTCTCTCCAGTATGAATTCTTTCATGTGATTGAAGGGATCTCTGATATACGAATGCTTTATCACAATAATTACATTCATATAGCTTATCTTCAGTATGAGAGATTTTATGTTTTTGAAGAGAATTGTGATTTCTAAAAGTTTTAAGACGTTGTTCACATTCAAAGGGTTTTTCACCAGAATAGGTTATTCCGTGCATTTGAAATAAAGGATGAATGAAGGACTTATCAAATAGTTTATATTCATAGGGTTTTTCTCCTGTATTAATTCTTTTATGATTTTCATGGGAATTGAAAGAACTCAGAGCTTTACTAAACTGTTCATGTTCATGATAGATATCTACATTTCTTTCATATGTCCAAAATGAACTAGGAGAAACAGAGGTATTTACACATTCTTTATATTCATAATGGTTCTCTACACTGTAAATTTCTTGATGCACTCCAAGTAAACCGGGAAAACCAAAAGATTTTAAACATAACTTATAAGGTCTACTCTCATTGAGGGATTCCATGTTTCTTTGAATACTTGTAACAGAATTTAAGGATTTCCAAAACTGTTCATATTTATATTGCATCTTTCCATCTTTATCTTGGACATCTGCTTTTATATCTGTAGAAATTTTTGCACTTATATTCAGTTTTGATGTCTGGGTGAAGACTTCTCCATACTGACTACCTTCTGTATTCTCAAACAGTCTCTCAGCCATGTACCTTCTGTAAAAACAATGAAAAGCACATTAGCAATACTTGTCTTTCTAACACTTTTTAACAATTAGTTGGTCTTAGATGTACACTGTCTCAAAGTAAGAAAAAATTTATGCATTCTGTTATATCTGAACAGTCTGAAGATTCTCTGATATGGTTGCTACAGAGCTATTTTGAAAATGGAACATTTTTATTTAAATTTTTATTTTATTTCTTATTTTTTGGTCTTTTTGAGACTGGGTCTCCCTGTAGCTCCAGCTGGCCTGGAACATGCTATGTAGACCACACTGGCCTTAAACTCACAGAGATCCACCTGCCTCTGCCTTCTGAGTGCTGGGACTAAAGGCATGCACCACTATACCCAGCATGAACAACTTTCTGATATGGAACTACACATAAATTTTATGAAAATTTGCTAATGATGAATAAATTCAAACTTTCGCCTATTTCTTTTCTCTTTATTCGATTTTCATAATACATTAAGATTACTTCATGGGATATCTGCTTCTGCTTGTGCATTCAAATTACCTTAGATTTCTCCTAGGACTTTTGTACTGGTCTTCAATGTTCTGGTCTTCCCATTTGTTTCCTAAAATAGAAGCCCAGATAATTATGAAAAATCACTTTGTTAATACATAAAAATTATTATTTCCAGTATGTTCATTATAACTGCTCCTAATTTATCCACCAAATTCTGCCCTGTCTACATTTCAAAACAGAGAAGAGCACTGATAATAAGAACTTGTTAAACTTGTTCTCTAATAACTAAGTGAAGGAATGATAATATTCTTACCTATACAAGCAAAGTTACTATAAGTTTCCAGCATTACATCTCTGTATAGATGCTTCTGAGAAGAATCCAGCAAAGCCCACTCTTCCTGAGTGAAGTTCACAGCCACATCTTCAAAGGCAACTGAGTCCTAAAACATCCCACATATATGTATAAGACCACACCTCAAAGGCAACTGAGTCCTAAAAAAATCCCATATATGTGTAAGAAATGGGTAAAGGGTAGAGAGATGAATCGGCAGTTAAGAGCACTGACTGCTCTTGCAGAGAACCTGGGTTCAATTCCCAGCACCCACATGGCACCTAACAACTACCTGTAACTCCAGTTCCAAGGGTTCCGAAACCCTCTTCTGAGGTTTACCACCCTGTAGGGCACACCGTATATAATGCTACACACTGTTAGGATCCAGGATGGGTATCATACCATCCATTCCCTCTCAATCAACCCTGTGATAAAATCATAACAATGAGTCTAAATTTGATTCTGACCCTCAAAAAGGAACAACTTATTTCTTTTGCAACGAAACCTGGTCATTGCACAAATGTCTAGATGGTAAAAGCTGACTACTCCATTCCACACTAAATTATAACACTATCCTGAAAGTGGATCTCCTTTGTTTTAACTTCTGACTCCTAGATTTCTTAGATCCAGGCTTCAATGGACCCTTAACTGCAGGATATCTTGTGTTCCTTAGTAAATCCTCTTAAACTAGCCCATCTTCCTTAAACCCAGCTCCAGATGACAACCTTGAAGGTCCTTACTTTGGTCATATTCAAGCATGAATACAACCTTCCTTGGCTGTCTCTACAAAGCTCCCGTCCACCTAATAACTCTACCACTTTCCCCTTTTCCCTCTCTGTCCTTCCTCTCCACGTGTACAACCCCCCCCCCCGTGACACACACACACATACACACTATATACACTCTACTTCCAACACTTATTCAGGAACTTCATATATGTAACTCAGAGAAATACTAAGAGGCATTCCTTCTCATTCTTACCCTTTATAAGGTAACTACTGGAGTCCAACATGGTGGAAGGAGAAAAATCGATGCTCCCAAGTTGCCCTATGACCACAAACACTGAGGCATGCACATACCCACCCACCTATACATATTAAAAATAAAAATCACTCAAATAACACAAGAAGTTTTATATTTACATGCTAAGCAATAATAGTAAGAAATATTAAATGTCTCCATTTTCTATAAGAGCAGATAATTCTGAACATACAGTAAAAAGTATGAGAAAATAAACCTAATGTGGAACTAATGAACTATGGCCTTAGTAAAACTTTATGTGGTATCACAAATGTATTTGACAAGAACATTATATGTTAATATAAGTATGCATGTTGATATATGTAGAAGAGGACTTTGGAAGCTTTATACTTATAATCAAATCATAAAGGCCATTCTGAACACAGTCTCAGGCTGAGATAAGAAAAGGTAGACAACCATCAAAACTATAGTCTATGAGCACCCTGGAAAAGCTGCCTCTTGCAGTGGACTTTAGGAAGCATCTGCTGCCATGTGTCTTATTTAAACTGGCCAGCATATTGTTAGGAGAGTCATAATCCCATGCTTGTCCAAAATACATGATTCTTTGTAAAAACACTGTTTAAATTTCTTATAATGACCTAAGGCAGATATATACTTCTGTGCTGGAAGTCTCAAATCCACCTCTATGCTTACTGCCGAGGGATGATGTGAAAAATCCTATAAAATCTGTATGTATTTCTGGTACCTCTGGTGCAGGTTTGCCCATTCTGGGGCCCATGCACATAATAGTGACTCCCCCTTTATCCTGAGTAGGCTGGAGTCTTCTCAATAGGCCAGGTCAGTCTGTGGTAATTTCCATTAACACAACACTGTAATTCATAGCAGTCTCAACTCTAAAGGGAGGTATTTCAGGCAAAATATTTTACTATTATGTAGTATGAGAGCATATATAAGCAAAGAGCCTGTGGTATCAGACACTCAGTACAACACCTACAAGAGCTACCAGAAACACCTTGGATTCATTCCATGTTTAAATCTGAATTTTTGGTCATTACATGTTCAAAAATCTTTTACTACTACCCAGGTTGTCACAACCTCCCAGGTTGTTACATCATCCCATATAGAGACATGACCCACAATTTAAGATGTTGACTAGGGTACTAGAACCCCTAGCTCTTTTAAATGTCCATTCTTGTGTTAAGACTATAATTAAGGACTCCTTAGCCCTTGGCAGTGGCTGACACTATAGGTTTCTGGTGGGCCAAAGAATTAGGTCTCTTCATACTTTTGACAGCAACCACTTTTATACATCCTAAGCCTGAAGTGTCTAATACCCTTTGCTCTAAAGGCTTAACATCTCTCTTGAAACTTGCCAGAAGCCAAGGCCTGCAGTTTCTCTTTTCCAGCTCATTACAAAACTTTGATCCTTCTTCAATCTCAGCTCTCAGTCCTCCCTCTACTTCCATCATCTCCCCTTGTTTCTACCCTGACTGCTCTCAGAAACCACTTTTCTGTCTCTTCTTCAGCTCTCAAGTAGTTAAGATGAACTTTCCACTTTTTGCAGCTCAACCTGCCTCCTCACAGTTATTGCTGCTGCTCTGCAACTGTTTCCTCCATGTGCTGTGTGACATAAACAACTGTTTACTCATCCCAGATAAGGAATGACAGAATACGTGAATTGCAGAAGAGCCACAAGCCTCATTAGGGAAAGCCATAAATCCCTTAAATTGTCTAACTGGCCCTAAATTGCTCAAGCCTAGTCTTGCTCAAGCATTATCAACCGGTCACTCCATGGCCTGAGAGAGACTGTTTGTGGAGCCCACCCGCCTCCTTTAGTGCTATAGATAACTCAAACCCTCAAGGACACCAGATCCTGGCACAGAGTTAACTCTTGCAGCTGTGTGCAGCAGAGTTCCTATATAAGACCAGACTGCTCCCCATTCAGAACTCAGATAATCGTTCCTCAAGGAACAGCTTTTATCAGCCCCTTATTGGGTTCCCTGCTTCCAGAGAGCACATTCCTTGCCTGTTGCAGGTCTGGCTGTGGCTCTTATTTCTAAACTTTAAACTCCTTCCTTTTTCTGCTCTGCTAAATCTAACAGGGAACCAACAACAGACCAAAGTAAGGATACTACCGAAGTCCAACTTGGTGAATCAACAAGTTTTACTGGGGTTACCTACAGGAATGAGTGAGGGATTTCTAACAAGGGCAGAAATTATTAAAAAGACAGCTGCACCACCAAAAGTTCACTACAGCATGGGCAACAGTTCATGAAAGCATGAAACCTGCAGGCAGCTCAACACTTTGAAGTGTCCTTTCCAGGTACTGCAAAGTGGTCTTAGCTTTTTCTATGCAGCTTGGCTGGTCTCTAATTTCTTCCAGGCAATTTAGGCTGGTCTGAACCTCTTCTAGGCAACTCAGCTTACCTGAGCATGTCTGCCAATAGTCTTTAGGACTTTTATATGCTTGGGGAAGGAGAGGACAAGTGAACCTGGTCAATTTTAGAGAATTCCTCAACTTATTTAGTTGTTTACTTCCTGAGCTTAAAGAGCTTCTCTGCAGGGTGGAATGTTTCCACCCTCCCTTAGAGCATCCTGTTGTTCACAGTTTCCCTTCTCTACAAGATAGAAGGTTTTTTCCTTAGAGGAAAATTGTTGTGTGGCACATAACCATGTTACCAATTCAGCCTGCACTATTAAATTAGACAAGACCAATGAAGAATCCTTTTATTAAGCATAATGTAGAAACACCAAGTCAGAGAGCACAAGCCAGTAGTCCAGGTCTGCAGGCAACCCTCCTCCAGTGCAGTAAAGCCTCTTGAAAACAGGAATTGAGTCAGCAGCTGCTGCCCCCACCACCAGGAGACAGTTTCAACATAGCCTGTTTCCCCACCTAAGTTTAGAAGATAAACAGGCCACTGTACCCATGACCCGATGGCTGCAAGAGCTGCCTCAGCACAAACTGCTTCCCCTGATATATTTACTCCTGCTTCCCACCGCAACTGTTTGAATTTTCTGCCTTCCACATTACCTAAACCCCATAAAAGCTCCCAGCCAGCAAACTGGTGGTGTCCCACTCCCTAGCTGAAAGCCATCCTATGTGTTCTTCCAAGTGAATTCTTCCCAATTTCCTAACAAGTATCTCCCAGCCTACTCACCAAGTAAGCTAAACAGTCTGCTTACATAAGCAAAGGAGGCTTATGTGCTGAATAGCTTTAGTTGTCAACTTGACACACTTGGGTTAAGAGAGTCTCAATTGGTAAATTGCCTCCATTGGACTGGCCTGCACCATGTCTGTGAGGCATCTTCTCCATTAATGAGTGATCTGGGAGGGCCCAGCCCATTGTGGGTGGTGCCACCCCTGGGCATAAGAAAAGCTGGCTAAGCAGGGGCCAGGGGAGCAAGTCAATAAGCAGTGATCCTCCACGGCCTGCGCTCCAGCTCCTGACTCCAGGTTTCTGCCCTGAGCTCCTACCTTGGGCTCACTGATGAACTGTGACCTCGGAGACGTAAGACAAACCCTTTCCTCCCCAAGTTGGTAGTGGTCAGAGTGTTTTGTCACAGCAATGGAGAAAAAAAAAAAAAAACAGAACAAAAATTGGTACCTGAGAGTGGGGAACTGCTGTGACAAAGCTGACCTTGGTGTTTTAAAGAGGGTTGTGGAAGCATTTGGAACTTTGGGCTGGAAAAGCCATTGAGTGCTTAGAGTTTGTTGCTGTGGAACTTGAACAGTTATGCTGAAATGCGGGGTCGGAGGGACCTGCCGCAATGGGGGTCAGGGAAAGGTGAGTGCGCTGTCCACACCCGTTCCACCAGCCCTCCTCGACGAGGACAATCAGACACAACAGGGAGTCCAGTCAGGCAGGAACTCGTTTATTGCAGGTGTCACAGAGCTTACATAGGCAAAAACTGCAGTCTGGAAATCCCCTCAGAAAGTCCCCTCCCGACTGTATCCAATTGGCTTAAAGGTCAATCCGCCGCATGGGCAGAGTCCCAAAGACATCAACGATGATCACGCACTGATCACACATCCCCAGAGACTGGGAAGTGTCCTTTACCCAATCAGGAGGTTTTCAAAACAAGTCAAGCCTCGTCCTGCTCGCTTCCTCTCCGTGCCATCTTTGCAGGGTCCCTCACAGGCTCCCACACTGAAAGAGTTGTGAACAATGGAGGCCTGGCTTGTGAAGCTTCAAAGGCAAGCAGAGACTATCAGGGCTGTTTGTGTGATGTTTTGGATTGAGAATCTGTGCGTTCTGGTCAGCTGGGGCTGAAGAATCAGCTGTGATTAAGAAGAGACCAGAACAGGAAGTAAAATCTTTGCTTTATTGGGAGAATTGATGGTTAGCTGGGGCTGAAAAATCAGCTCTAAGTAACAAGAGACCAGCATCACTGTGGTGAAATCTGGACAGTATTTCCTCAGGGTCAGCACACAGAGGGACCCTAACCTCTATCTCAAGCTGGAAGCAGGACTTGGTAATGTCTAAGAGTCTCCTGCATGGTTCTGGTGTTGAAAGCATAAAGGAGTCACAGAGATCAGCTGAGGCTTGGCACTCTGAGAGGCCAGGAAAGGCCATAGGTGAAACTGCAGCTTCAGTTGCAGTGAAGACCCCAGGATTGAAGGGGTCATGGAGAGAATCTGAGGCTCTGCACCCCGAGAGGAAAGAAGAGACCATTGGAAAAAGTGTAACCTCAGTTTCAATGGCGACCCCAGCTTTTTGGAGATGCCAGGACCATGGGACGATCACCAAGGACAGCAGTAGGTGTGGAATGGAACTGGCCTGAGTCTATGAGACAAGCTGTGTGTGCTGTGGACGGCAGAGTCAGAGGTGGTGCTGCCAGGACCCTTTGGAGTCCAGAAGATCATGAGTGAATCCCAGATGTCCAGCCTTGACCTACTTTGCTGGACTTGGGTTCTGCTTAGGTGTGCCTGATTCTTCCCTTTGAAATAAGACAGTGCTTGTTTAGACTTTACAGAAGCCCACCCAGTTAAGAGGCTTTTAAGAGACTATGGACTTTTAGGTGTTTGAATTTAAGGACTGTGGGTTTTTAAGGTTGTAGTGTCTTATGTTGTCATATTAATGTTAACATCATATCTTGGGGACAAGAATTGGAAAGGTTATGGTTTAATAGTGATGTGTTTGTGTGTCAAGTTAACAAGGGGTCAATTGTGCTGGATAGCTTTAGTGTCAACTTGACACACCTGGGTTGAGGGAGCCTCAAGTGGGGAACTGCCTCCATTGGACTGGCCTGTGGCCATGTCCATGGGGCATCTTCTTGATTAATGAGTGATGTGGGAGGGCCCAGCCCACTAAGGGTGGTGCCACCCCTGGGCAGGTGGGCCTAAGAGAGCAAAAGAAAGCATGCTGAGGAGGGGCCAGGGGAGCAAGTCAATAAGCAGTGATCCTCCATGGCCTGTGCTCCAGCTCCTGACTCCAGGTTTCTGCCCTGAGCTCCTACCTTGGGCTCCCTGATGAACTGTGACCTAGGAGATGTAAGACAAATAAACCCTCTCCTCCCCAAGTTGGTAGTGGTCAGAGTGTTTTGTCACAGCAATGGAGAAACAAACTAAGACTGTATATGTACACCAATCAAACTTTTCATGCAAATGAAGGATTATATGTACACCAATCAGATCACTGTATCTTTAGCAGCACCAGTCACAACAGTCTCTCTGAAAGCCAACCAGAGGAGGTACTCCCAATGTGACCTAAAAGGAAATGGTTGCAAGGTCAATCAGACTGCAGGGTTTACTGAGAGTTGTAATAGGAAAAGTTCAACCAAAAAGTGTTTGAGAGCTGGAGCTGTAACTCAGTTTGGTAGAGTGCTTACATAACATACAGGAGGCCCTCAATCCCCAGCACCACATAAACTGGGTGTGGTGGTGCATACCTGAAACTCCAGCACAGGAAAGGTAAAGGCTCAAAGAAATCATCAGCTACAAAGAGAGTTAAATGCAAGAGTGAGCTAGAGATGGCTCAGTGGGTAAGAGCACTGACTGCTCTTGCAGAGGACTGAGGTTCAGTTTCCAGCATCCACATGGCACCTAACAACTATCTAACTCAGTTCCAAGGGATCTAGTGGCCTCTTCTAGTCTTTGTGGGCATTGCACAACACAGGTGCACATATACATGCAAAAAAAAGCATGCATACACATAATTTTCTTAAAAGGAAATAATTTGGGGGCTGATGGCTCAGCAGTTAAGAACACTGGCTGTTCTTCCAGAAGACCCAGGTTTGAATCCCAGCACCCACACGGCAGCTAACAACTGTCCTTAACTCCAGTCCCAGAGGACCGGGCAGCCTCTTCTGACCTCTACAGGCATTGCACGACATGGGTGCACTTACCTACATTCAGGCAATACATGATGCACAGAAAATAAACAAATTTTTAAAAATTTTTAAAAAAGGAAATGATTTGAAACACTCCTGTATAAGCCTGAACCTTCAGTACAACAATCATCTAGATCAACAATCATGAATTTTCATGTAGGTTTCTCAAGGCATCTATGAAGTATTGAAAACCACCAGTTTGGGTGTAAGGATAGTCCAGCTAAATGTCTAAGAGTCAAATCTTTTGCTCAAAGTAGTCAGGGTAGTATGGGAGAACTCAACAGCTGCCAATCTGGGAATCAAACTGCCCCATCAGGAGTGTTCACATTTAAGAACGTCAAAGAACTTATTAACACTGCTAGTGATCATAACAGTGCTTTAATAATGTTGAACATGCCCCAAAAGATGTAAATCTCTTGTCATCTATCTGAATGAATTTCTGTCAATAGCATTATAAAAACTTTTAAAAATTACATTAATGCTCAATCTCGTACCTAATATTTTTTTAGAATTCCTCAGCAATACACTGTGGCAAGGCAGTGGCAAGAGCCTTAAGACGATAAAGACAGGCATGCAGTCGCACATCTGTAATTTTAACACTTGGGAGGTGGACGCAGGATTCCAAGTTCCAGGACAGTATGGATAATACAGCTAGTTCAAGGCACACTGGCCTACAGGGTGACACCCTGCTTCAAATTCTGCACCCCACCACTGATAGGTTTTGGCAAGGGAGAAGAAAGGGGCAGGTTCAAGAGAAAAGTGCAGGGTTGAATTATCCTTCAGGTAAAAGCTTTATTAATGGTATAGGCAGTAGACAGAGATCTGGAAGAAACTTCAAGTCTATCAAAGCAAGTTGTCCATTGTTTTAAAGACATGGTCTCACTATGTAGCACCGGCAGGCTTGAAACTTGCTATGTAGACCAGGCTGGCATTGAACTCAGAGATCCACCTGCTTCTGCCTCCTGAGTGCTGAATTAAAACAATGCACCACCATAACCATCAAGTTGTCCATTCTTAAGGATTTTGAGATAGGAGGCAGCAGGCTTAGACAGTATGTGACTTAATGCTACGTGATAATGGAAGAGGATCAAGATTTTAGGCTATGCCACAAAGGGTCACAAAAGTGTTATATGGGGGGAGGGAGCAGGGCCTAATACACGACCACAATAAAGCTACCTTGAAACTGGGTGTCTTTTGCACTATGCTCATAGCCCTATCTTCTTATGGCCTGGTCACTATAGAAGGCCTGGGTTTTCTAGTATTTCTAGCCTTTTTGGTTATATGAAAAAAGAAGCACAGAATAATTTTATACAAAAGAAGATGGGGTGAGGGGGGCTATGGGATTAATGGACACAGGAATCAATTTGGCTTCTTACTGAATTGAGGTGTGGTTGTGTCAAAGGTCTGTTCTGTGGACAGTGAGGTGGTAGCCAGACGGTTACAGGCTGCTGTCTGTACTCTTTTATCAAAAGGGTACTATTCACTTGCAAAACCACTTGGAGTTGGATTTGCAGAATTCAATTGCACTGGGGTATCTTCTGAAGAGAAAATTTAGATGTTTTACTGGCTCACAGAATTATGTTGTCTGAGGGAAGCTGACAGGACTCTTCTGGCACAGGAACTCCACTTTGAAGAAACTGGAAACATGACTAATTACTCAGATGAGGAAGACTGTCCAAGAAAGAAACTACAGGAAACACTGCCAGCAGATCGTCCTAGTCGAGAAAGAATCAGAGGGGCAGAGAGTCTCACCATCAGTCTGGTAGGTCAAAAAGGAGAAGGGGGAGGCCTAGCTTCAGTAGACTAAGGCTGAGATCTTAGCAGACAGCCTGAGAGGGCGGATTCCGACCTCCCATCAGTTTAGTGGCTGTGATCTCAGCAAATCGCCAGAGTGTCAGTTCTGGCCTCCCTTTGGCATAAGGGCTGAGAACGCAGGGGACTGCCTGAGAGAGCCTGGATCCTGCCTCCACATGGTGATGAGATGAAGCCATCAGTTCCCTCCAAAATAAAACCTGAGAGAACCTGAAACCTGTAAAATCAGCTTAATATAACATATAAAAAGGACCCAGGCACATCAATAATACAAACAGAAGCATACTTCAACTTAATTCTCATATTAGAATCATGAACAACAAAAGAAATTCACATGCCAAAATCAGAACAAAAGAATAAAATGGAAAGGCAAGCCACTCTGTCCCCACCAAACTTCAGCAGTCCTGAAGAAGAGTTCTAAAAGGAGAACACCTAGAGATAACCCAGGACACTGAATTTAAAAGAACAACCATAAACATGGTCAAGGAATTCAATTAATTTAAAGAACACATGCACAAACAATCAAAGAACTAAAAGAAGATAGGGAAAAACTTCTGAATGAATTCACAAAAGAGATAGAAACATTGAAGAAAACTCAGATGGAAATAAAGAAGGAAGTAAAAAACTCAGTAAGCCAACTTGAAACAACACAGGAAAGCCTCACCACTAGAATGAATGAAATGGAAGACAGAACATCAACACTGGATGATAAGATTGAATTGGACCATTCAAGCAAAGATTTTGGAAATTTTAAAAAAACACAGGAATGGAATATGCAAGAGATGTGGGACACCATGAAAAGACTAAATCTACATACCATAGGCATAGAAGAAGGAGAAGAATTTCAGGTTAATGGTATTGACCAGATCTTAAACAGGATTGTAGAAGAGAATTTCCCGAAATTAAGGAAAGACATCCCCATACAAATACAAGAAGCAAACAGAACACCAAATAGACAGGATCAGAAAAGAAACTCCCCACAACATATCATAGTAAAAACACTAAATACACATAACAAAGAGAGACTACTGAAAGCAGCAAAAAACAAGTCATATATAAAGGAAAGCCTATCAGAATTACACCTGACTTATCAATGCAAACTATGAAATCCAGAAGATCCTGGACCAGTTTTTCCAGTTCTACATGACAATACATGCCAACCCAGAATACTTAACCCAGAAACAAAAAATTAGAGAACACAAACAGCAATCAAAACGATGGCAACCAATACACATCTTTCAATAACCTTAAATATCAATGAACTGAACTCCCCAGTCAGAAGACATAGGCTAAATGAAGGGATTAAGAAACAAAATCCATCTCTTTGCTGTCTGAAAGAAATCCATCTCACCTTCAAGGACAGGTACTACCTTAAGGTAAAAGGATGGAAAAAGAATATTCCAAGCAAATGTCACTAAGAAACAAGAAGCGGTTGTCAACATCTGACAAAACAGATAAGATAGAACAGATAAGGAGGGTCCCTTCATTCTGATTAAAGGAACAATTAACTAGGAAGATATTACAATCCTTAACATAAATGCACCGAACTCTGGTGCACCCAAATTCATAAAAACAACACTACAGGACATTAAGACACAGATTAACCACAACTCAGTAATATTAGGGGACTTCAGCACCCCACTGTCTCCATTAGACAGGTCAGCTGGACAAAGTATAAACAGAGAGATGTCTGAATTAAATGATACCATACATCAAATGAAACTAACAGGTATCTTTCTTATATTCCACGCAAGCACCAAAGAACACACTTTCTACTCAGGGCCCCTTGGAACTTTAACAAATACTGGCCACATACTGGGCCACAAAACAAACCTCAACAAAAACAACAACAACAACAACAAAAAAAAAAAAATAGAAATAATTCTATGCATTCTATGGGCCCACAATGCAATAAAGCTCAAAATCAACACAGGACAAAACCCAAGTTACTACATGAACTCATGGCAATTAAACAACACACTCTTAAACAATGAGTGGGTAAAGAAGAAATTAAGAAAGACATAAAAGTATTCCTGGAATTCAACAAAAAGGACAATACAACACAACACAACCTCTGGGACACTTTTAAAGCAGTCCTAAGAGGGACATTTATAGCTCTAAGTGCCTACATTAAAAAATTAGAAAGAGCCCAAATAAATGAACTAACACTGCAACTCAAGGCACTGGAAAGGCAGGAACAAATGAAACCCAAACACAGCAGAAGAGAATAACAAAAATCAGAGCAGAAATGAATGAAATACAAAGAAAGAAAACACTACAAAGAAACAATGAATCTAAGAGCTGGTTCTTTGAAAAGCTAAACAAGATAGAGAGACCCCTAGTCCAGTTAACCAAAAAAAAAAAAAAAAAAACCCCCCAAGCAAAAAAAAAAAAAAAAAAACCCCCCAAGCAAAAAAAAAAAAAAAAAAACCCAGCAAATCCAAATCAACAAAATCAGAGATGAAAGGGGAAACATCACAACAGACACCCAAAAGATCCAAACCATTACAAGGGACTATTTTAAAAACCTATACTCCAGTAAATTTGAAAATCTGAAAGAAATGGATGGATATATAAAATGATGGGAACCACCAAAGTTAAACCAGGAAAAGATCAACAGTTTAAACAGACCCATAACATATAAGGAAATCGAAACAGTAATACAAAGCCTCCCAATTAAAAAAAGCCCAGGCCCAGATGGATTTACAGCAGAATTCTACCAGACATTTAAAGAAGACCTCCAACCAATACTACTTAAATTATTCAAAATGAAAGAAACAGAGGGAGAACTCCCAAATACCTTCTATGAAGCCAGCATCACTCTATTCCCAAACCAGGTAAAGACACAACCAAAAAAAACTATAGATCCATATCCTTAATGAACACAGATGCAAAAATTCTCAACAAAATACTTGCGAAACCACATAGAGATGTACATCAAAGAGATTATCCACCATGATCAAGTAGGTTTTATTCCAGAGATACAGGAATGGTTCAATATATGCAAGTCAATAAAATCATTAATCATATAAATGGACTCAAAGACAAAAACCATGTTGGCATCTCGAGATGCAGAAAAGGCTTTTTACAAAATTCAGCATGGATTTATGTTCAAAGTCCTAGAGGAAACTGGACTGGAGAGAACATACTGCAACATAACTAAAGCTAAATACAACAAACCCACAGCCAATATCATTCTAAAAGAAGAAAAACTGGAAGCATTCCCATTAAAATCCAGAACCAGACAAGGATGACAACTATCTCCACTCCTTTTCAACATAGTGTTTGAAACTCTTGCTAGAGCAATAAAACAGGAGAAAGAAATTAAGGAGTACTAATTGGAAAAGAAGAGGTCAAATTATCACTTTTCCCAGATGATAGAATACTACACCTAAGAGATCCCAAAAGTTCCACTGGAAAACTCCTAGAACTGATCAAAACTTTCAATATAGTGACAGGTTATAAAATCAATCTACAAAAATCAGTAGCCTTTCTCTACATACCAATAACAAGCAATTGGAGAAAGAGAACAGTGAACTGCCCCCATTCACAATGCTGCAAAGAAAAATAAAATATCTTGGAATAAATCTGACCAAAGACAACAAAGATCTCTACAATGAAAATTTTAAATCGTTAAAGAGATTGAGGAAGACACCAGGAGATGGAAGGACCTCCCATGCTCATGGATACGAAGAATTAATATTGTGAAAATGACCATACTACCAAAAGCAATATATAGATTCAATGCAATTCCAATCAAAATCCCCACAGAATTAGAAAAAAAATCTTTAAATTCATATGGAAGCAAAAAAGACCCCAGATAGCCAAAGCAATGTTGAGAACAAAGAGCAATGATTGGAGGATTAGTATACCAGATCTCAAAATATACTACAGAGCTATAGTCATAAAAGCAGTGTGGTACTGGCACAAAAATAGACACACAGATCAATAGAACAGCACTGAAGACCCAAACCTGAATATATACAATTTCATCCACCTGATATTTGACAAAGGTGCCAAGAACACACAATGGAGGAAAGACAGCATCTTCAACAAAGGGTGCTGGCAAAAATGGATCTCCACCTGTACAAGAATAAAACTAGATCTTATCTTTCACATTGCACAAAAGTAGACTCCAAATGGATCACAAACCTCAATGTGAAACTGGACACCCTGAAACTATTAGAAGAAAATATTGGCTGTAACTTACAAGATATAGGTGTAGGAAAAAATCTTCTAAATCATACAGCAATCAATAAGTGGGACCACTTTAAACTAAAAAGCTTCTGTACAGCAAAAGAAACAACCAAAAAAGTGAAGAGAAAACCCACAGAATGGGAAAAAATCTTCACCAGTAACCCATGTGACGGAGGTTTAACATCCAGAATATATAAAGAACTCAATAAATAAAGAAGAAACCAAATGACCCAAATAAAAAATGGGCAAAAGATCTAAACAGAGAGTTCTCAAAGGAAGAAATACAGATGGCTAAGAAACATCTCAAAACATGTTCAACATCATTAGTAATTAGGGAAATGCAAATTAAAACCACCCTAAGATTTCACCTTACCCCAATCAGACTGGCTAAGAGCCAGAGACCAAATGATACCAAATGCGAGGATGTGGAGAAAGGGGAACGCTCATTTACTGCTGGTGGGATTGCAAACTTATGCAACCCCTATAGAAAACAGTGTGGAGAACTCTTAAAAAACTAAAAGTGAACCTACCATATGACCCTGTTATACCACTCCTTGGCATATACCCAAAAGACTCACCCAATTGTAGAGACACTTGTGCAACTATGTTTGCTGCTACTCTTTTCACAATAGCTAAGAGATGGAAGCAACCTCAACTGATGAGTGGTTAACAAAAATGTGGTGTATTTACACGGTGGAGTTCTAATTCAGCAGTAAAGAAAGATGAAATGGTGAAATCTGCAGGTAAATGGATGGCTCTAGAAACTTTTACACTAAGTAACACAGACTCAGAAAAGTAAAAGATGTATGTTCTCCCTCATTTGTGGATCCAAGCACCAAGTCCTTTTAAATTCCATGTCCTTTTAATGATGCCATAGAGCTGTCTCTTCTGCATGAAATAATGACCATCATCACAACTTCAGCTGTGCCTGATGGCTAACCATCAGCACAACTGGGCTTGTTGAAGGTTGTGCTCCTTCTTTAAAGGAGGTGCGGCAAGTAGAGTCATTGGAACCTCACCGGATTATTCAGCCACTCTTCCCAGCCAACTGTATGTAATTTGGCTCCAGTCACACATGGTCTCCTGGATTTGGGGAGGGCTAAATTATGCAATCTAGGGAAGGCTAGGAAGAGAAGGCTTGACCCATGCTGGGTAAAAACTTTTCAGTGTGCAACCTCAGGTCATTCATACACCTCAGCAACCCTTCAGTTATCTTGGTAAGTAAACTCAGTAAATTCATTAGATCCCCGATAAAACTTTAATCAAACGTTGGCTTGATACTAGAACCTTAAAAGGGAATAAACACTGCTTAGTATCCCCAGGATAAGAATTCTCACAACAAATGGAAATTTTATTTGTTAATGTTATTGTGTCTCATAATTATCTTAAAAAAAGAAAATGAGGGGGCTGGAGAGATGGCTCAGAGGTTAAGAACACTGATTGTTCTTGCAGAAGACCCAGGTTTGAATCCCAGCACCCACATGGCAGCTAACACCACTGTCCATAACTCCTGTTCCAGGGGATCCAACAGCCTCTTCTGTCCTCCACGGGTATTGCATGACACGGGTGCACTTACCTACATGCAAGCATAACACTCATACACATAAAAGTAATGAAAGAAAGAAGGAAAGAAAGAGAGAGAGAGAGAGGGAGAGAGAAAGAAAGAAAGAAAGAAAGAAAGAAAGAAAGAAAGAAAGAAAGAAAGAAAGAAAGATAGTTGAGCATGAGCCAGATACTAAAAGGCTATGGGAATGGAGCTATTTTCCAAAATAGAAAAAATGAGAAAGCCTAAGCAAGTGATGAAGGTCTATGTAGGCTTACTATGATGTATAAAGGATGAGAGATAATATACACATAATCTTAAAATTTCTAAGGTCATAGTTTAGTCAACTAATTTAAGGAACAAAATATCTATCTAGTCAAGGTTTATCTGAGAGTATTTCTTTTTTTTTACGCAAGCTTTATCCACATAGCACATGGTAATTAAAAATACCAGACTGGTGGAACTAAACTTATTGGATGTTTAACAGCCTTACTTTGAGGCAGGCCTATACTTATCTGGTCAGAGGGACTTAAAGGAGAGTTTTTGTTCCTTGCCCTCCAAGATTGACTAAGTTCCAGGGGACTATGGAACATTTCTCAAAATGTCCTGTAACTGAGGTGAGTCACCTGTCCTCTTGTTCAGGGAGGCCAAGGAGATCCCACGAGATGGACTTGAACCAGTGTCCAGTCTACAAAGAGGAGGGTCAACTCAGAGGAAACATCTTCATGCTTTCCAAGTGAAGCCAGCCATGGTTGAGCAGGACCTTTGACTTATCTTCACACAGATGGAACTGGTAAA
Organism: Nannospalax galili; assembly: GCF_000622305.1. NCBI lineage: Eukaryota > Metazoa > Chordata > Mammalia > Rodentia > Spalacidae > Nannospalax > Nannospalax galili. The sequence goes on along the minus strand of NW_008342631.1, from coordinate 266,256 downwards.
AGAAAGGAGCCAGGGCCTCCTCCCAAGCACATGAGACCCCTGAGGAACAGATCCTCAAACAACCGTAAGTGTAAAAATAAATTGACTTATTTGGGCCAACTGTATAGTCTTAAACACCAAAAAGGAAAGTATAACCAAAGAGTAATATCATCAGTATATTTCTTTAAGAGTTCAAGGAATTACATTTCCCAGCTATTAGGCCTAAGTACATATAAAAAGTTATTTAGACAATTATTTCTCATTGATGATGTTGTTCCTGATCAGAAAGTGCTGCTCAGATGTTAAGTTTTCAAATCTTGGTATGCAATACTGCAGTGCCCACCTGTAGCTAAAGGGAGACAACCTGCTATTGTTCTAAAATAATGGATAAATTTGTTTTCTCCCTCTATCTAAAAGCCTTTGAGAGGGAACTGACACTGATTCTAACCACTCCAACAGGTATCAAAATGCCTGAATGCAAATTCTGAATCCAGCCTTGGCAGAAAGAAGAAAAATGAGGAGGAACCCAATAGAGGGATGCTTTTGGAAGTTGTTGTCAAGAAATTCCAATGGACTCTCATATGAACATCTGAAAACTGCCCTGCTCTTTTTTCTAGGTCCCTATCTAACACTTGTAATGCTAATTACTCTTGCCTTTACTTCTCCTTCACATTTCCTATTCACCAGTCAAGGACTTTCTTTTCCCCCTTCAGATAAGAGTTATGCAATCTGAGAGTTTAGCTAGACCCACTAAAGGGATCTGTGTCTTGATTCCCTATCAGCAAGTTGGGTAACCTCTTCAGAGGATAGTGTGATAAGAATAGAAGGTAAGAACTGGCTAGGCAGTTAGTGTAAAATGACCCCAAAGAAAAGTAGCCAGTTTCTTGGCTAAAAGTTACAATGTCCTTGGGCCTCTTAGCAACACACTGCGTTCCAAAGACCAAAAGTGTCGAAAGTATTTGGGAGCTTTTGTCTAATCCTTAAAAAATTTTAGGGTTACCTCTTCAGAGGGGGGAATGTTAGAGTAGCATAAGCCCCATACAAAAATAAAAGAAGACGAAAGAGTACATGAAGTTATCAGAAAAAAAGTGATGGGGAAATACGGGAGGAGTTGGAGAGGAGGGAGTGAGCATGGATTTGATCAAAACACCTTATATGCATGTACGAAATTCTCAATAATTGTTTTAATAAAAAAAGAAAAAGGAGAAGAGAGACACGGCAATTCTTAGAGGGAAAGATTACAGCTGGAAGAAAAGTAGGCTTTCACCCTACCGACCAAAAAGACCGCCTTAGTTTTCAGCATTGCTCAAATTAGTCACAAGCAGCACCGTAGGGACAGGCTCAAGGGAGACAAGAAGAAAGAAGGCTGGAATATAAGTTACCGCAGACCTCTTGCCACTGTCAATAAGGCAATCAAGGGGAGCTGATATTTAAGTGAGACTGGTACCCTCAGGGATGCTTGGTGACTCAAATTGTTTGGAAAAGGGAAAAAAGGAAACAAACATCTTCATGACCTTCAGGCTCCCCTTTGGAGGTATGTGGAAGCCGCAATGGGAGCTGAATTTCTAGCATCCCAAGAAAGCAGCAGGTCTGAGCACAACTGAGAAAAAAACAGTGACTACTGGTTTATGGTCAGTGAGATGGGCAGAGGTTCTGGTGGAGACTCAGGAAGAATCACTAGTCAAAGACAAAAGGAGGCAACAGCAAAAACCCTTGGCTGGAGGAGCAAGAAGCATGCCCCTACGGAGAAAACTGAGCATGCCACGGCAAGGGCAGGAAATACCCCACTTCCCACATGCCAAGGATGATCTATTTTGGCTTATTTCTGAAACTCTCAAGAACAAAAGTCTTGGAAATGAATGTAGGGAGCACAGTTTTGGGGTCACTCAGTCTCCTATAAGTAACCCCTCACCAAAGCTCTGTAAGACAATAGTAAATACATTGGTTCACCAGGTTGAGCTTTAATGGAATTGTGACTCTGGTCTGCCACGGGTGCCCCTTCTTGGGTGAAGTTTGTTCATGTCTTCCAGGAAGAGTTAATGCACACAAAAGGGGGGAAAAAAAACAATAATTATTGTTTGAGAAAAACAAGGCCAGGTGTGCTGGCACACTCCGGTATTCCCAGCACCTGGGAGGTGGGGGCAGGGGAATCAGGAGTTAAAGATTATTCCTGGCTTTACAGCAAGTTCAAGGCCAGACAGGACCCAGGAGACTTTGTCTCAAAACAAATGAACAGATTGGCCTCGCGTAGCTCACAAATGTAATTCCTCAAGACACAGAAGAACTGCCATGAGTTTAAAGCCAGCATAGGATACACAGTGAGTCCCAGGCCAACTACTGGAACTACACTACAAAATCTTCCTTCAAAAGAGGGACAGCAGGAGGAAAGGAAAAGAACTAATTATAGAAACACTGACATGCCTATATCACTGACAAATGAAGTAGGCACAACAATCAATATCAATGTAGTATAACTGAAAATCTTCATCATTAAACTGAATTTATATTTTTACTTCAACCAACAATAGCAAAATACACTCTTCCCAAGATAACAAAATATTCACCAAAATAGGCCACCTTCTAAGTGATAAATATAAAAGATTAGTATACTTACAAAAGTGTACTCTGAGAACATACTGAAATTAAAACAGAAATGAAAACCAGAAACACTGGGAAAGCCTAGAAATAATTAGATTAAATCACAAAGATCTAAGAACATATGGGTTATAAAGAGATCTCAAGAGAGGGACTGGAGAGATGGCTTGGTGGTTAAGAGCGCTTACTGCTCTTCCAGATGACCTAAGTTCAGTTCCCAACACCCAGATCCAGTGGCTCACAACTACCTGTAACTCCAGCTCCAGGTGATCTGAGGTCCTCTTCTGGACACCAAGGGCACCAGTACTCTCAGGTGAGACACACACATAAACACAGACAAAAATAAAATATTTTTCAAAGATATTTCAAAAACAAATGAAAGTATCTCTGATGAAAAGTTATGGCATGAAGTATAAGGAGTGCTTGAAAGGCAATTAAAATAACACATGATATACTAAAAAGCTACAGATATGGAAAACCATTTAACCTTCCAAGTTAGGAAGCTGGAGATCAGCCTATGCCCTGCTCTAAGTTACTTTAAATTATATAAAACTGGGTTTTCAGGCTGTGCTTTTTCATTTTATAAGCAGCTTTTTACTCCATCTTGAAAGTAGAAAATGATTTCACGCCAAGGTGCAGCCACAAACACCATCTGTCCAGCACCACCCATGCAGCATCAACTGATAAATGATTTATTACTGGGAGTGGAAAGAGTGCTGCCCTGTAAGTTCATCAGGATGAATTAAGTCTGTAAGGAGACACAGGCATATGGAAAGAAACCAGGTCCAAGAACTTCTGACACACCAGCCTGAGGGAAGGGTATAACCCCCTCACCTGGGCCCCATAAAGTAATGGGCGCCTAACACTGCAATGGAACAACCCCACACTAACCTATCTCTTGATACCTGGTGTATGCATCAAGGACCTCCTGGCAGAGGGCTCCTCTTCCTGGGGCTTGAGCTCAGCCTGGTTCCCGCTATTCACGCTGCCATCTGCTTGTCAACCTTCTCACCCATATGGGCCTGAAGCCAGTTTCCTGCTCTGGATCCATCTGTTTTTCACCTGCAGCTTCACTATGAACACCTGACTCAGGTGGCCAAAGCAGCAGCTCCCTTCCAGGTTTGTTATCTATCAATCCAGCCTCTCTCAGCACACTTCTGAAACCTCAAACTCTGCTGTAGCCTCTTTAACTTCAATTAATTATATAAAACACACACACACAACATATAACACACACATATACACTGTATCTACATACTGTGTCCTATGTAATATGAGTTAGTATTTATAATTAAGATTGGAATGAAAGAACCTGTATTCACCTTGGCCAGATTACCAAGGCAGGCAGGATTATCTGGAAAACTGCTGACACTGAAATCACCAAACTTTGTGAATTGTTATTCAATAACTTGTTACATTGTACAAAGATACAAAAGTGTTCCTCTATATTGCTGGTATAGCACACTCAGGACAAGAGATAAAACTAAATCAGGCACAGGAAAATAACAATTAAGGAATGAAACTGAAAACAAGAAACCACCAGAGAAAACCAACAATTCAAAATTTGGATCTTTAAAATTATCAATAATCAGGGCTAGAGAGATGGCTCAGCAGTAAGAGCACATACATGGTGGTTAACAACCATCCATAACTCCAGATCCAGGGGATCCAGTGCCAAGGAAGGATAGGAAGGATAGGGAGGGACAGAGGGAGGGAGGGACGGAGGGAGGGAGGGACGGAGGGATGAAGGGAAAGGGAGAGAAAATAAAGAGTCAGGCATGATAGCTCATACCTGTAATCCCAGCACTCAAGAGGCTGAGGCAGGGTGCTATAGCATGGTTTTTACCTCATGGTTACTATTTTGGAATACAGAATACCCTGGGCTGGTAGCCATGGCAACTAACTAATCAAAATACAGTAGCTAGGTCTGTGGTAATAATGGTAATGGAGTTATTGACACACTCCAGTAAAAACAGAGAAGGAGGGCCGCAGGACCCTCATTTGAGATACCGTTTGTTGCTCATCCCCCAGTTGCAACTGATTTTGAGAGATGTTCAGGTATACAGGAAGTAGGCTAACTGAAAGGGTACAGAAAGAGAGTAGAGGCTGGAGAAAGATATATCACATTAACATAAGAAAAAAGCCATTTGGCAGAGAAGACTAGAAACCCTTCTCTACCTGGGCTACATAAAACAAAGCACGCTCAAGAACAGCACACAATATTAAAATATGGGAGAGCTGTGTAGTACGTAAATGATCTACAAAGGGCCAAGCCACTCATGGCCAAGTGCTTTTCCACCACATTTTTTCTCCACTCACTCGTCTACTCTTGTTTCCAGATTAATAAATGTGTCTATTTTTGTTTCTAATTACCTGCCCCTGGTCCAATTCTTTGCCCTGGGGTGCAAGAGCCTGGAAATTCCAAGTACCCTTGGGATTCAGAGATACCTACAATATTTGGGAAGTCCACATTCTCTATCTACATTCTCTCTTCCTAATTTTCAACCTCTTTCACTTTCCTGGGGCACTTAAAAACATACTAGTGTGAGAGCAACTCTTTCTTTTCTGTCCTTCCTTTCCACTATGGTTTCCCCACAAGCAGCCATGTCCCCAAGTGTGCTGTGGTGACAGGGGCACTGCATATTCTACAAGAACACACTTTGTACTTCATTCTGTAGGAAGGCATCTACATGCACACATTGCTAATGGTTTGTTGGCTGAGTTAACTTTCAGTCTAGCCATCATCCATATGGCAGGCTCAGGAGGAATGCAAGCTTTGGTGGCCAGGGGAGGGAGAGTCAGGTTTTTTTAGGAGTGTAACCCCCTGTACGTTAACCATGCAGGACAAACTGTGGACAGCACAAACTGGATGCAATGGGTTTCTTTCTTTCTTTAAAAAAGGACATGAAGTTGGGGGATGGAGGTGAACCCAGGAGGAATCAGGGAGAGGATTATGGGCTGAATATGTTCAAAATACATTTGATATATGCATGCCCAAAACTCTCAAAGAATAAAAAGCATCTTTTTTAAAAGATTCAGTGGCCTAGATGATTGTGAACAAAGAGATAAGGAGAAAAGGATGAACAGCATAAAGCTGAGGCCAGACTGAGTATGTGGCCAGAGGGGGACAACCAACTTTGAAATGATTACCTGCCTTTGTTTCCACTCCCTACATATCTACTGGCTAAAAATGAAACGGAAGATACCTTTAGGACGCTAACCCACTGTCTTCTCAGATTGCTGGCTCTGAATAAAACCGCTTAAAAATTCAATTCCTGGGGCTAGAGAGATGGTTCAGCGGTTTGGAGTACTGGCTGCTCTTGCAGAGGACCCAGGTTTGATACCCAGCACTCACATAGCAGCTAACAATTATCCAGAACTCCAGTTCCAGACCTCCAAAGGCATTTCACAACACAGGTGCACTTACACACATGCAGGCAATACACTCATACACGTTAAATAAAAATAGTAAATACTTTAAAAAAAAAAATTCAATTCCAGCTGGGCATGGTGGCACACACCTTTATCCCAGCACTTGGGAGGCAGAGGCAGGTGGATCTCTGTGAGTTCAAGGCCAACCTGATCTACATTGTGAGTTCCAGGCCAGCTGGGGCTACAGGGAGACCCTGTCTCAAAAGGACCAAAACAAAAAAAATTCAATTCCTGTTTTTTGCCTATTGACTCGTAGCAGGGTCACTATACATGGACAAAGTACACACATTGGCAGAGGCTACTATTAGGCACTATTAGACCTCCATGGGCATTGCATGACAAGGGTGCATTACATACATGCAGACAATACACTCCTACACATAAAATGAAAATAATAAAATATACAAAAGAAAACTAGGAGACTGGGCCCATGGCATGCGCACATCTGCACTCACAGCGCGCACACACGCACACACACAAAATAAATAAAAATTGAAAAAAAACCCTGAGTGGCAGTTGCCCAGGAGGACCCACATTAACTGAGAGGGCCACATAGATTCCCAGTGACCCAGCAATGACAGTGAAGGTGTGTAGATCCTGCTGGGCCTAAGTAAATAGGCAAGCATCCACAGGAAGGTCATATCCAGGGGCACATCCATTACTTCTTTCCCTGCAGTCTTTCCTTCTGGTGGCTTATGTAAGACAAAGCCCAGAGTGCCTGGACCTGGCAGTGGCCTAGGAGAGCCAGCTCAACTTGCCTACTGCACAGTTATCACCGCTGTCCTACAGCTGTCTCCACCATGTGTTGTGTGGCACTCTTCCTGGGCAAGCTCAACAAACGTCTACAAAACCAACAACAGAGCAAGGTAAGGATACCACCAAAGCCCAACTTGGTGAACCAATGTGTTTTATTGAGGTTACTTACAGGAGCAGAAATGACTCACAGAAAGCCCATGCCAACATGGGTGACAGCTGATGGAAGCAGGAAACCTGGAGACCACTGCTCGACCTGCACGCAGCTCAAGAGGCTGCAGTGTCTTTTCCAGGTAGCTCAGCTAGTCTTAGCCTCTTCCAGGCACCTCACTTGATCTGAAGTTGATCTGTGAGAATCTCTCAGCAGTCCTCAGGGATTATACATCCTGGGGGGTGGGAGGGTGTATGAGGTGGGGGTAAATCTGGTCAATTTCAGGGACTTCCTGAAGCTGAGAGCTGTTTACTTCCTGAGCTAAAGGAGCTGCCCTTTGGAATGGAATGTTTCACCTTCCTAAAACATAATATTTATCTCCCATTAGACATCTGTCATTTACCTGCCTTTTAACACCTGCATCTTAATGTGCTATACAAGAAATGGATAAACCAGGGAGGCACTTGAGGATCCAGTGACCAGCTCAGGAGCAAGGAGATGCACGGACCAAACCAGTGAATCATGAATCATGCCTGGAGTTAAGTGGGCCCCCCTAACGTGGAGCCACTGCTAGCAGGAAGGCCAAGCACAATGACAGACAGGTTCCACACCCAAAGGAAGACAAAGACAAGCCAGAATGGCACCACCAACATGGTTGCTCAGGAGCCCCAAAGCTGCTGGATTCCTCAACACCACCACACACAGGGCTTTCCCTGGAACACTGGCATTAAGTCACATATGCCTATCTTCTTCCTATCTTCCCAGAAGCCTGCCAGGGATAAAGAGAAAGGCACTCAGATGCAGCACAGCAAGTGTAATGGCACTTCAAAGGCCAAGTGTCACTTACAAGGTCTTAGCACCTGCCACCTTCTAGTTAACTTGGCTCCACATTTTACTACTAATTTACTTAGTTTTCAGCTTCACCAAACCCTAACTGCTCTCAACTCCTCCCTGTTTGTTTACTGTAGACAGTCCCATCTCCAATACTTTAAAAAAAAAAATTCCCCAAGCAAAGCGATGCTCCCTTGGCCAATAGCTGCAAAGCATAAAAAACCCCACCCATTTATACCCCAGAACTGGAGTTATGGACAGTTGTTAAATGTCATGTGGGTGTTGGGAACTGAACCCAGGTTCTCTGCAAGAGCAGCTACTGCTTTTAACCACTGAGCCATCTCTCCAGCCTACCACCTTATTTTTCTAAGAGTTAAGAATGACCTCATTCCACTAAAATTCAAAAAATAACCACAATGATGCTTGTAGTAGAAAACAGCATTCTGATTATTTTTTTCTAGTTGGGGGGGACAGGACGACGACGACACCCTAGGGAACTAGTTAATACACAAGCCAGGAAAAGGGTAACTGCAGAAGAGTAGGGGATTCAAACCAGGATTTCAGATTCTCCTGTAACTACTATGCTCAGTCTCACCCAGAGACATCTGTGTAGGCCAGGAATAGCTCCACCATCAGATCTTAAGGACTCAGAGAATGGATCAACATGATGTTTCTCTCCACTCCAGATACTTGTCTCTTAGCATCCTTTGTAGTACATACTACGAGGCAGCCTCAAGAAATAAAATAACGTAGAGGCCTGCCAGATGGCTCAGCTGGTAAAGATGCCTGTCCAAGATTGATGACCTGAGTTCGAACACTGGAACCCACTTGGCTGAAGGTGAAAACCCATTCACACACGTTGTCTTCTAACCCGCCACATGTACACTGCGGCACACGTCCTCCTCCCCAATAAATAAATAAAGTCCTTAGTTAAAATAAAACTGTAGGAAAAAAAAAGCTCTCCCAAAAGGCTGTCAAAGTATAAAAAGTAAACCTTTAAAATTGGATCCTAACCTTTAGTCCCAGGAATTGGGAGGCAGAGGCAGGTGGATCTCTGTGAGTTCAAGGCCAGCCTGGTCTACATAGCGAATTCTGGCCAGAAGGGGTTACAGGGAGACCCTATCTCAAAGACCAAAGAAAAAGAAAAAGGAAAAAAAAAGTGGCTCCTAAATAGAAAAGTAATATGCGCAGTTCAGAACTTAAAGGTAACAGAAAACCTAGATTTCTCAACTTGTGGAATGTGATTTAGAGAACCAGGTCAAAAGCACCAACGGACGACGACATAACTGAAGCTTCTCCGCACAGGGCGGAGCCTCCCACCGCTGCCCCGCAGCAGAACCCGCCGGCCGCAGCGTCCGGGAAGCCAGCCCCCAGCCCCCGCCACGCTCCCGCCCCGACCCCGCCCGGGGAGGACGTAGCACAGCCCGCTTTGGCGGCTTCAACGACCGCTGCTCCCGTCCGGGCACTGCGGGTCCCACGCTCACCATGGCGCTTCCGGGTTCGCCCGCGCTCTCCTCAGTTCCCCACCGCCCGCGCCCACAACGCGGAACAAGCAAAACCTCCCCCGGGTCGCGGAGAAGAACCCGCAACATGGCGGCCAGAAAGAGCCCGCCTCCCCCGATGCGCCTGATTGGTCGGCCTGCTAAGATGCGCTGATTGGCTAATGAGGCCTGAAAGACAGGAGCAGCTCTGCTAGGCAGCGAGTGGAGCTAAAGGGACCCTGAAAACCACTTTCTCTTTCAACCCCCTTCTGCCGCTGGTGCAGACCTGGCCCAGCTCCTGGAAGTTTAACAGTTAAACAGAACTCCTGCCTCCCAAAGCTAGCACTGCTGTCTTCTTGCACTCAGTAGGCACTTCTGCTCTTCCTCCAGGACTGTGCACCGTCCACTACATACTCAATGTCCAAGGGAGCAATCACCTCGCCTCCAAGCGGGGAAGTCTCCCAGGTCAAATTGAAACAGGATCTACAGCCTGATACTCCAGGGGTCAGGAATTTCTGATAAGGCATACCAAAGATTGCTCACGCTTGATAAAGTTGAACTTTTTCAGCCAGAAAAATCACATTCCAAGCCTGTCCTGGTATTGCTTGCCTGTAGCCCAGCACTCTGGATGCAGAGGCAGAATCGAGAGTTCAAGACTACCATCAAAGTAGGCAAGCATAAGGACAGCCAGAGATGAGGCACCTCCTCCCATTGGAAAAATGTGTCTGCTCCTTCCCAGTAGGGCAACACCTAGCACCTCCAGTCCCCAAGCATGTCCTGGTAGGAGAGCTAAACAAGGCCTACTTAAACTAGTATTGGGCTAATGGACAGTGAGGATAAATGTGTCCTTGAAACGACATGTCGAGGAAAACCTCTAACATTTCGTGTATATACATGACCAGCATATATATGCTTAAAATAAACACCCCAGGCTTGTGCAGATCTCCCAAAGTTATGTAACAGACCATATGTCACTCAGGGTAAGGATTCACCCCATTTCTGCTCCTGGGAATGAACTCCCCCTACCTAAACATAGAAAAAAGAAAGAAAACAAAAAACAAACGAACTTCGAACTTCGAGATCTTGGATCGTGTGCTTGCTCAGCCTTCTCCCATTCTGTGGACATGAAAGCAGAGAATATTTGAGAAGAAGGGAACTGGGAGGGGGCGGCATAGGAGAGTACAAAGGGGGAGTGAATATGGCAAAGTACCTCATATACAGGTGAGAAAGAGACTTTTTTTTTGTCTTCAGGCAGCTTCAGGCACCCTTTCAGCACATGTCCCACTATAAAGGCTGCTTTGGAAGGCCAGCATGGTACTGGTTCCCTTTGACTTGAATCTCTGGGCAGAAGCAGCCTGTGGCAGTTTGCAGTTATGCCTCCTGCACTGGGTGGAGGTCAAAAAAATTCAAAAGATAGTTTTTTTTCATATTGTTTTGATACAGGGCCTCACTATGTAGTCCTAGCTGATCTGGAACTTGCTATGTAGACCAGATTGGCCTTGAATTCACAGAGATCCACCTGCATCTGCCTCTTGAGTGCTGGGATTAAAGGTGTGCACCACCATAGCAAGACCCAGAAAAGGTATTTTAAAAATAAGTCTCATTTAGAGTTAAAATTTGAATAGAATGGAGATTTATTACATGCATCAGACAAGGAGAGCATGAGAATTAATTCTGAAGCAATGTTCTCCCTGAACAAAGGAAGCATGAGGATTTTCTTTAGAGTCTATACATATTTATATGGAGGTAGGCACGTTTCCTTTTTAAAAATATTTATTTTTATATTTTTTATATGTACGAGTGTTTTGCCTGCATGTATGTAAATGTACCACATGCATGCAATGCCTACAGAGGCCAGAAGAGGGCATCACATCCACTGAAACTGGAATTACAGGCCATTATTAGGGCTGTGTGGGTGCTGGGGACTGAACCCAGGTCTTCAGCAAGAGTAGCCAGTACTCTTAACCGCTGAGCCATCTCTTTAGCCCCAGTAGACGCATTCTTAAGCATGCTGGGTTAACACCTACACTTCTGAGCATACTGAATTTAAGGTAACAATTTTAAAATCAGAGACTTTTTTTAACTTTTTAAAAAATTTTATGTGTATGCGTGTATTGCCTGCATGTAGGTAAGTGCACCCGTGTCATGCAATGCCCTCAGAGGTCAGAAGAGGCTGTCAGATCCCCTGGGACTGGAGTTAGAGACAGTTGTTAACTGCCATGTGGGTGTTGGGATTCTGACCCAGGTCTTCTGCAAGAACACCAGTGTTCTTAACCGCTGAGCCATCTCTCCAGTCCCAAGTAGAGACATTTTTAAGTGTGCTTAACTTGAAGTTGTGGAGCAACACATGTAAAAGATTAAAGTGGACAGAAGTACCTCTAATCATAGTTAGCTTGCATCATAAGGTTTAGCTGAGAACAAAGGAAACAATACTTTGAAAGTAGATTAACACGGATCTGCCCCTGCAGGTTTCTGCCTTACTTATGGCTGACACCTCTTGTCAAACAAAGCTTATAATCTAACAGATTGATGTATCAATGCCAAAATTCTCACAAATAATGGAGGGATTGAAGATAGAGCTCAGTGGTTAAGAACACTGACTATTCTTGCAGAAGATCCAAGTTTGGTTCCCAACACCCACATGGTGAGTAATAACAGTCCATAACTCCAGTTCCAGGGGATCCAACACCCTCTTCTGGCCTCCATGGGCACTGAATGACATTGGGCTCACTTACATATATTCAGGCAATACACTCATACACATAAAATAAAAACAGAATTTAACAAAAAAAAGAATGGAATACATAAATACAAAAAATTCAAGGACAACTCACCTGTCAATACTGTGGATGCTGTTCTGAAATGGATGGCTCTGCTAAGCCATCAGAAGTAGCCTCAGAATTAAGGTTGCCTTTGCTTCAGAGCAGACTGGGATGAGAGCAAGGCCGTAGTTAACCTCCAAGGCAGACAGGAAGTGTTAACCTTAACAAGCCGGAGTCTGGAGAGCTAGCTCAGTCCCTAACGTTCTTGCAGCATCAGCATGAGGACCTGAGTTAGATCACCAGAATATAGGTTGAAACAAAAGCTTGGCATGGTGGTACACATTTGTAATTTCAGCACTGGAGGGGTGACAATGTGTGGGGGGGTGGGAGGCAGATTCCTGAGGCTCACTGGCCTACGTGGTGAGCTCCAGGACAATAACAGATTCTGTCTCAAAAAATAAGGTGGATGACGCCTAAGGAAGTATACCCAAGATTGTCTGCTGGCTCCATGTGCACTTACACACACACACACACACACACACACACACACACACACAAAGAGTTAACCTTAACAAGCCAAGGTGCCAACTGTCTTTGGGCAGTTGACACCACTGTGGAGAAGTCCATGCTTTAATAACGAATAGGATGCTGACCCCTAGGCACTCAGCCTGCTTTATGCAGACAGCCAGTCTCAAGAAGAAACATCTTCACTATAAAACTTATTCCTCAGCAAAACAATGCGATATCTCCCTAGTCATCCAGATATGAGCCCTACGTAAGGTATGTCCCTCCAGATAAGACTAAATAACCAGGACACCGTGACACTGAAATGCTGCTGAACTGCCTGCATAGAAGCTTCCCATAAAGGGGAATCCATTTATTGAGAGTTTCTCCCTACTATATTCCCCCCTATGGCTGTGCTGCAATATCTCTCATAAACTTCTTTCTGCCTCTGGTAAATTCTTTCACTGCCCATGTTACTGTCAGTACCATGTTACACACAGCAAATACTATTGTTTTCATCATCACAACTTTCATTACTTCAAAAATCTACACTGTCAAACAAACCTGAGAAAAAATTTCAATGAATGTAGCACTATTCATTAACAGGACATATAGTACACAAATAATGGTTGTTGGTTTGCGTTTTGGTTGTTTTGGGTTTGGTTAACCAGTTTTTGTGTATGATGGTGGGGGTTGTTAGGATTTTTGTTTATGTTTTTTTTTTGACAGGGTCTCACTGTGTAGTCCTATCTGGTTTAGAACTCACTACATAGACCAGGCTGGCTTCAAACTCAGAGATCTGCCTGCTTCTGCCTCCTAGGTGTTGGGTTTAAAGATATACACCACCACACTCAGCTGTTTGTTTTTGAGAAAGGATCTCCCTATGCTGCTCACGTAGGCTTTGGGCTTACAATTCTGCCTCATTCTCCAGAGTACTAGGATTCCATATGCACACTATCACATAGCCTTTCTTTTTTTTAATTTTTATTTTATGTGTATGAGTGTATTGCCTGCATGTATGTAAGTGCACCCATGTCGTGAAATACCGCAGAAGTCAGAAGAGGGCTTCAGATTCCGCTGGTACTGGAGTTAAGGACAGTTTGTAGCTGCCATATAGGTGCTGGGAGTTGAACCCAGGTCCTCTGAAAGAGCAGTCAGTGCTCTTAACCACTGAGCCATCTCTCCAGCCCCATGTAGCCTCTCTTAATAGCAACAAGCCCTACTGATAAGACTTCCTACAATTTTTAAAAATATTTTAATTTTTATTTTTATTTTATGTATATGCTGCATTGCCTGCATGTAAGTAAGTGCACCCATGTGGTGCAGTGTCCACAGAGGACAGAAAAGACTGTTGGATCCCCTGCAACTGCACTTACGGACAGTTGTTAGCTGCCATGTGGGTGCTGGGATTCAAACCCGGGTCTTTTGCAAGAATAGCCAGTGTTCTTAACCACTGGTTCATCTCTCCAGCCCTTCCTACATTTTTTTTTAAAGTTTGTATTACTTTATGTGTATGCGTACCTGAATGAGTTTATGTGTACCATTGTGAGTGTAGGTGCCCATGGAGGCCAGAGGGGATCCCCTAGAACTGGAGTAACAGGCAGTTGTGAGCTACCTGATGTGGGTTCTGGGAACTGAACCTGGGTCCTCCACAAAAGCAGTAACAACTCATAAGTACTGAGCCATCTCTCCAGTCCTGACCTCCTATAATTTTAAAGCATGAAGCGCAGCAAAGCTACAACATAAATAATTCAGCTTCATTTTTGTAAAGTATGAATTGTGTACATTGTAGGACAAAAGAAAAGCATTAAAAAGGGGGCTGGAGAGGTGGCTCAGCAGTTAAAAGCACTGGCTGCTCTTGCACAGACCTGGGTTCAAATCCCAGCACCCACATGGCGCCTAACAACCAACCATAACTCCAGTTCCAGGGGATTTTCCCTCTTCTAGTTTCCATGGCCACTGCATGACATGGATGCATTTACATACAAGCAGTCATAATACTCATACATATAAAATAATAAATCAGGAAAAATTTAAAGCCCTGCACTAGATGCCAAAATTTAAAAGTACCATGAATTAATAAATTAACAGTTACACTGGCCATACTCATCAATAATTGTTCCTGAGGATGTCATTTGAGCTTAGTTTCATTTCCTGTTCTTAGAAGTAAAGATTCCCTCCCACATTTCTATGAAATACTCATTAACTAATTTTTTTAAAAAAATCACAGGGGTGGGGCTGGAGAGATGGCTCAGCAGTTAAGAACACTGGCTGTTCTTGCAGAAGATCCAGGTTCGAATCCCAGTACCCACATGGCAGCTAACAACTGTCCATAACTCCAGTTCCAGGGGATCCAACAGCCTCTTCTGTCCTCCTGGGCATTGCACGACACAGGTGCACTTACCTACATACAGGCAATACATGCATGCACATAAAATAAAATAATAAAATAAAATAAAAACAAGAACACATTAAGGTCATACACCATGACTAAGTTGGTTTTCATCCCAGGGATGGAAGACTGGATCGACATATGCAAAACAATAAATGTAATATACCATATTAATAAATGTGCTTAAATATACTTAAGGATTGTTCTAGATAGCACCTGTTTTCAACTTAAGACAATTGGGGGAAGGAACTTCAACTGAGGAATGGCCTCCATCAGACTGGCCCATGGGCTTGTCTGTGGGGCATTTTACGGATTGCTGTTTGATGTAGTAAGTCCCAGCCCACCATGGGTGGTACCTTCCCTTGTCAAGTGGAACTAGGCTATATAAGAGGTGACTGAGTAAGCTAGGGAGAGCAATCTAGTAAGAAGAACCCCTCAATAGTCTGTGCTGCAATTTGTGCCTCCGGGATTCTGCCCTTAGTTCCTGCCCTGGTTTCCCTCAAGGAAAAAGTGTGACAAGGACTTGGAAGCTAAGCCAAATAAACTTTTCCTCCCCAACTTGGTTTTCATTAGAGTGCTTTTTTATGTATTTTATTATTTTTATTTTATGTGTATGAGTGTATCACCTGCATATATGTAAGTGCATCTGTGCTGTACAATGCCCATGGAGGTCAGAAGAGGGCATTGGATCCCCTGGAACTAGAGTTATGAATGCCTGTTAGCTGCTTATGGGTGCTGGGAATTGAACCCAGCTCCTCTGCAAGAGCAGCCAGAGCACTTAACTACTGAGCCATCTCTGCAGCTCCCTGTCAGAGTGTTTTATCATAAAAATAGAGAAGCAAACTAGAGCAGAAATTTGTACCAGAAATGGGATATTGCTGTGATGAAACTGACCATGTTGTTTTGGGGAGGACTGTGGAAGTTTTGGGAGCTTTGAGCTGGAAAAGTCATTGAGTGCTTGGAACTTAGTGAGTTGTTCTGTGGCAACTTGGAAGATAATGCTGAAAGAGATGTAGACGATGGCAGTGTGGCTTGTGACGTTTCAGAAAGAAGCAAACACCCTATCAGAGCTGTTTGTGTGATATATTTGAATTAAGAAGTTTTGAAAGTGAAACCTTTGTTTTACCGAGGCAATCGATGATGGTCAGCTGGGGCTGAAGAATCAACCATGATTAATAAGAAACCAGCATCATTGAGGTGAAATCTTTTGGGAAGTATTTCCTCAAAGGCATCATACAAAAGCTGTGGTACAGAGGGGAGTCAAAACTGCATCTCAAGATGGTAGCCAAACTTGGTACTATGTAAGAGTCCCCCACATGATACCAGTTTTGAAGGTGTGACAGGATCATGGAGAACAGCTGAGGTTTGGCACTGTGAGAGACCAAGAGAGGCCTTTGGTTATGAAGCCTTAGCTGTAATGAAGACCCCTATATACTAGAGATACCAGGATTGTGGAACAACTACCAAGAATCACAGCAGCTGTGGAGTGGAGCCAGCCTGAGCCCTTTTTTTAACTTTTACAAAAACTTTATTGAGAATTTCATACATGTATATAAGGTATTTTGATCAAATCCATGCCCACTCCCTCCCCTCCAACATTTCCCCCTCTGAAGAGGTAACCCTAAAATCTTTTAAGGATCAGATACAAGCTCCCAAATACTTTTAACATTTTTGGCCTTTGGAACAGAGTATGTTGCTAACAGGCCCAAGGACATTTTGACTTTTAGCCAAGAAACTGGCTACATTTCTTTGGGGTCTTTTTACCCTAACTGCCTAGCCAATTCCTACCTCCTATTCTTATCACACCATCCTCTGAAGGAGTTACCCAAATTGCCAGTAGGGAATAGGGTCCACTGACCACTCTGGCTTCTTCCAGGCTGAGCAGGGATGCAGGGTGAGGAGTACCCCTTCAGTGGGTCTGTCCTACTTTGTTCTTCATTGCTGTGACAAAATACTCTGACCATTACCAACTTGGGGAGGAAAGGGTTTATTTAGCTTACATATCCCGGGTCACAATTTATCCGGGAGCCCAAGGTAGGAATTCAGGGCATGAACCTGGAGTCAGGAGCTGGAGCACAGGCCATGAAGAAATGCTGCTTACTGGCTTGCTCCCCTGGCCCTGCCTCAGCCTGCTTTCTTATGCAACACAGGACCACCTGCCCAGGGGTGGCACCATCCACAGTGGGCTGGGCCCTCCCACATCACTCATCAAGAAGATGCCCCTCAGACAT
>NW_008342631.1:241777-249096 GCF_000622305.1 Nannospalax galili | reverse complement strand
CCTCAACCCAGGTGTGTCAAGTTGACACTAAAGCTATCCAGCACAGGGTCTATCTAAAAGACTCCCAGATGGCATAACTCTTGTCTCTAAGGGGAAAAGAAAGTCCTTGAATCATGAATAGGCAATGTGAAGGAGAAGTAAAGGCAAGAGTAATTAGCATTACAGGTTCAAGACAGGGAACTAGAAAAAAGTCAGAACAGAGCAATTTTCAAACATTCATATGAGAGTCCATTGGAGTTTCTTGACATGGGCTTCCAAAAGCATCCCTCTATTGGGTGCTTCCTCATTTTTCTTTTGTCTTCCAAGGCTGGACTAGTTGGCTGGGAAGAGTGGCTGGATACTCAGGTGAGGGTCCAGTGACACTGCTTGGCACTCCTTTAGTGAATGAGCACAACCGTCAACAAGCCCAATTGTCAACAAGCCCAACTGTGACTATGTTTAGCAATCAGGCTCAGCTGAAGTCGTGATGATGGTAGTTATTTCGTGCAGAAGGGACTGCTGTATAGCATCATCTTATTAAAAGGACCTGAAATTTAAAAGGATTTGGTGCTAGGATCCACATATGAGGGAAAACATACGTCGTTTGTTTTCCTGAGTCTTCGTTACTTCACTTAGCATAACAGTTTCTAGATCCATCCATTTACCTGCAAATTTCATTATTTCATCTTTTTTTTACTGCTGTATAAAACTCCATTGTGGAAATAGACGACATTTTTGTTAATCACTCGTCAGTGAGGGACACTTAGGTTGCTTCCATCTCTTTGCTATTGTGAAAAGAGCAGCAAGAAACATGGTTGTACAAGTGTCTCTACAATAGGATGAGTCCTTTAGGTATATGCCAAGGAGCAGTATAACCAGATCATATGGTAGGTTCAGTTTTAGTTTTTTAAGAGTCCTCCACACTGTTTTCCATAGAGGCTGCACGAGTTTGCAATCCCACCAGCAGTGAATGAGTGGTCCCCTTTCTCCACATTCTCACCAGCATTTGGTATCATTTGTTCTCTGGATCCTAGCCAGTCTGACTGGGGTAAGGTGATACCTTAGGGTGGTTTTAATTTGCATTTCCCTAATCACTAAAGACGTTGGCACTTTTTGAGATGTTTCTTAGCCATCTTTACTTCTTCCTTTGAGAACTCTCTGTTTAGATCTTTAGCCCATCTTTTAATTGGGTCGTTTGGTTTCAAGATTCTTTGTTTTTGCATTCTTTGTATATTCTGGATGCTAAACCTCTGTCAGATATGTCACTGGTGCAGATTTTTTTTGCCATTCTGTTTTCCCTTCACTTTTTTGATTGTTTCTTTTGCTGTACAGAAGCTTTTTAGCTTAATGAAGTCCCACTTATCGATTGTTGACCTTAATTCCTGAGCAACTTCTGTCTGATTTAGAAAATCCTTTCCTACATCTATATCTTGTAACTTACTGCCAATATTCTGTTTCAGGGTTTCCAGTTTTACATTGAGGTCTTTAATCCATTTAGTGTTGACTTTTGTGCAAGGTGAAAGATAAGGATCTAGTTTCATTCTTCTACAGGTGGAGATCCAGTTTCACCAGCACCATTTGTTGAAGATGCTGTCTTTCCTCCATTGTGTGTTCTTGGCACCTTTGTCAAATATCAGGTGGCTGAAATTGCGTGTACTCAGGTTTGGATCTTCAATGATGTCTCATTGATCTATGTGTCTGTTTTTGCACCAGTACCATAGTGTTTTTATGACTATGGCTCTGTAGTATAGTTTGAGATCTGGTACAGTAATCTCCCCAGCTTTGCCCTTTGTGCTCAGGGTTGCTTTGGCTATCTGGGGTCTTTTGTGCCTCCATATGAATTTAAGGATGGATTTTTCTAATTCTGTGAAGAATGTCATGGGGATTTTGATTGGGATTGCATTGAATCTATATATTGCTTTTGGTTGGATGGTCATTTTCACAAAATTAATTCTTCCAATCCATGAACATGGGAGGTCCTTCCATCTCCTCAATCTCTTTAACGATTTAAAATTTTCATTGTAGAGATCTTTGGTGTCTTTGGTCAGATTAATTCCAAGATTTTTTAATTTTTTTGCAGCAATTATGAATGGGAACATTTCTCTGTATTCTTTCTCCAATTGCTTGTTATTGGTATATAGAAACAGCCTGAGCCTTTTAAGACAAACTGTGTGTGCTGTGGACAGCAGAGATAGAGAAGTGGTGCTGCCCAAGCCCTTTGGAACCAGAAGATCATGAGTGAGTCCCAGACATCAGACATTGAGCTATACTGCTAGACTTTTAATTGCTTAAGTGTGTCTGGTTATTCCCTTTTGAAATAAGAAAGTATGTAACTTATTTTTTATTTTACAGGAGCCCAAAGGTGAGAGACTTTGGACTTTTCAAAAGAACTTGAATTTTTAAATCATTGAGATTTTTGAAAGACTGTGGGACATTTAAAAATTGGACTGTGGGCCAGGTGTGCTGGCACACACCTTTAATCCCAGCACTCAGGAGGCAGAGGCAGGAAGATCTCTTTGAGTTCAAGGCCAGCCTGGTCTACAAAGTGAGTTCCAGGACAGCTGGGCCTACAGGGAGACCATGTCTCAAAAAGACCAAAAAAAAAGGACTGTGTTTTATATTGTGGTGTTAGCAATGGATTGCTGCTGGGAGAGTGAGAACCATTCTTGTTTTTTGTTTATGACAGGGTCTCCCTAGTCCCAGCCAGCCTGGAACTCACTATGTGGACCAGGCTGACCTCTGACTCCTGAGGCCTGGGATTAAAGGCACACACCACCATACTGGTGTGGGAGAAATTAAAGGCTCATACCACCATACCCGGTGTGGGAGAACCATTCTTTTTTTTTTTTTATTTTTTATGTGTATGCATGTATTGCCTACATGTAGGTAAGTACACCCATGTTGTGCAATGCCCGCAGAGGACAGAAGAGATTGTCAGATTCCCTGGAACTGGAGTTATGAACAGTTGTTAGCTGTCACGTGGGTGCTGGGATACGAACCCGGGTCTTCTGCAAGAACAGTCAGGGTTCTTAACCACTGTGCTATCTCTCCAGCCCTGGGAGAACCATTCTTTATTGAGGATATGGCCACTAGTAGGTGCCCCATGCTTTAGTGGATGGCCCCATACATGGGCAGCACTAACTGGGTTTAGTGAGATATAAAAAAAATGAAGTTGGTAGGTGGTGTACTGAGAAGGATAAAGGACTTGGACAGGTGAAATGGAAGGTAGATATGATCATATTTCATTGTATACGTGTATGAAGTACTCAAAAATAAAATTTAAAAGAACAAAACACCCATAAATTCATGGCTAACAAAATGAACACAGCATTCTCAAAGAAGAAACACAAATGGTCAGTAAATATCTTTAGCCATCAGGGAAATGCAAATTAAGACTACTTTGAGAGTCCCTCTCAACCCAGTCAGAATGGCTAACATCAAGAAGACAAAAGACAACAAATGCTGTTGAGAGTGTGGAAAAGAGGACTGTGCACTTCTAGGAGGGGTATAAACTAGTGCAGGGGTATTATGGAAATCATGTATGGATATTTCTCAAAAAACCATAACTACTGTATGACCCCACAATATCACTCCTGGGTATATACCCAAAGAACACTGTATGCTACCACAGAGATACTTGCTCATCCATGTTTATTGCTGTTCTGTTCACAATAGCTAGTGAATGAAACCAGCATAGATGCCCATCAACAGGTGAATGGGTAATGAAAATGTGATGCATTTACTTCTTGGAACTTTAGCACAGAGCACATCACCCTTCACTTTCTACTAGGCTTGCATTAGGGGATCTAGGAATAATCATCATTCTCTTTCCTTGCTTGCAACAGACACCACATTGAGGGTTGTAGACAAAGTGCCCCTTGTAAAAGAACCCTCATCAGGACAGAAGAGTTGGAGACTGTCTTGGCTGTCCATCTGGGCCCAAGAACACAGGGCACATAGAACCTTGCAGGCCATGGAAGACATGGAGAGGAGAGCGTCCCTGCTTCCCTGCTGTAGGGGGGCAAGGAGTGGCTTTGGAAGCTTTATTTCAGTTCCAAAGATGGGTTTGGAGCCTGTGTTTTTGGCAGTCCGAGCACACCAGATTTGGCCACTCATCCTCAATAAGCCAATTAAAAGAACCAAATTAACAGTGAAAGGTAGAAACATTATTCAATGTCGCTCCATGGAAAGAGGGACAAAGATCCTGCCACTGCCTCAAGCTCATCTTCAGGAATCACAGCATAACATTTAGGCTTAAATAGAAGGAAGACATGCATAATTAAGCAGTCCTCTTGCAGATGTGATCCCCCCAGCACTGACCCATCATTGGTTGGCTCCATATATCTACAAGGAGTCTGACAAATTGCAAATCTTCCTGGAGAAACTTTTTCTTTTTCACGGCATGAAGGGGATCCTTGGGGAAATTCTGATGATTTGGAATAGTTTCAACGGTCTGATAAGGGGAGAGAAACAAACATCTCTTTAGTCTACGCTCATTGCCAGGCAGGTCGGTTTACAAAAGGATGCCAGGGGACAGTGGGGGTGGGACTGTGGGCAGCTGTGTGTGGGGGTGTTAAAAAGAAACCAGAAGAAAAGAGAGCAGAGAGGCCCCGAAAGACTGGAGACTGGACAAGACAGGATCCTAGGAAACAGAGACTGGGGATGGGGGAGGCACACACAACACCACGACACAGGACACGACATGGATGACAGGAGGAGGCCAAGGGGACAAGAGATACGAGGGTAGCTGAGGAGACCTGGGTGGACCTGGCACAGTGGAAGCTGCCTACCCATCTTTGGGCGGTGATGTCCCCAGGCCAAGGATGGCATTGCACTGGTATTTTTCACTTGAGTCACTGAGAGCTCAGTTGCCCCTGGCAGCTGTCCACCTCCACTGCCAGTGCAATGGAGTTGTACTCCTAGACACATAAGATTGCCCATGCAATTAAATAAAAGTTAATGAATAAATATAAAGCAAGCCAGCCCTACCTGCAAACTGTGGGTGCTGGTTTAAAAATGACTGGCACTGCTGAGTCATTTCTGAGGCAGGACAAGACCATCAAGGCCAGGCTGTTAATTAATCATGATAAACTCCAAATGCAAATACTGCAGGGCACTGGCACTGGGCATTGGAATATCGAAATACTTGGGGACTGCCAGTGTAGAATTCACCTGTGAGTAGATTGTAGGGACTGGAGACTCCAGCATCCAGATTAACATGAAAGAGGCCAGTTTTCAGAGGAAAGAGTGAAAATGTTTCCTCATCTGGGCTCCATCTAGCAGGAGAAAAGCCTTCCATATACAAAGAAGGGAGGCAGGTGCTATGTGAATGTAAATATACAGTAATTTTCCACTGCAGCCAACAGTAAAATCAAAAAACATCTAACTGACCCCCCCCCAACCAAGGCACCCGCTATTGACTCACCTTCCTATTAGAGGCTGGCGCCTTGCTGACCTTGTTGACTTCTGTTATTTCCCTGTTTTTTCCTTTCAATACTTTTTTTTTTTTTGTCTTTTTTGAGATGGGGTCTCCCTGTAGCCCCAGCTGTCCTGGAACTCACTATGTAGACCAGGCTGGCCTTGAGCTCACAGAGATCTGCCTGCCTCTGCCTTCCAAGTGCTGGGAATATTTTATTTATTATTTTTATTTTATATGTATGCATGTATTGTCTGCATGTAGGTAAGTGCACCAGTGTCGTGCAGTGCCTACAGAGAACAGAAGAGACTCTTGGATCCCCTGGAACTGGAGTTATGGACAGTTGTTAGCTGCCATTTGGGTGCTGGGATTCGAACCTGGGTCTTCTGCAAGAACAGTGTTCTTAACCACTGTGCCATCTCTCCAGCCCCATCCCTTCAATATTTTTTGATACAAGTTTAATCATTAGTCTAACTTTTTCAGCTAAAGTAGAAGAGTTGTTTTTCTGGGGCTTAATGTTTAATTCTTTTGAAGTAAGATTTATGTTCCTATTCTATCTCAAATGATATATACATATATTTTGTCTTTTTGACACAGGGTCTCCCTGTAGCTCCAGCTGTCCTGGAACTCACTATGTAGACCAGGCTGGCCTTGAACTCACAAAGATCTGCCTGCCTCTGCCTCCCAAGTGCTGGGATTAAAGGCGTGCACCACCATGCCCAGACCCACAAACAGTATTTTTAAAAAATCAGCAAACCTTAACTTCTAAAATGGGTTTCTCAAAAACTAGCTGATCACAGTGTCAGGAGACTCTTTTCCATAAGATTTCCTGTAATACTGAAATAAGTGACAGGGTTCAGGTGGCCTCTCCTGGCTGAAGGGATGCAAAAATGAAACCACTGAAGGTATCAATGGTGACATGGACATACTTAAGTTTTCCAAAAGAGGGGATGTGGGTGACGTCCATTTGCCAAATTTCTCCAGGGATTAGTCCCCGAGGATTCACTCCCAAGTGCTGTTCAGGAAGAAAAGTCAAGCAGCTTTTGCAATTGCGGACTATTTGTCTTGCTTGTTCTCGGGTGATCTTAAACTTAAGCCTAAGTGTTAATGCATTAAGGTGGTGTAAATCATGTGCTTGTTGAGCCAAGGCTACAGAGTCTTGGGAAAGTTCTTGAGTGAAGGCCACAAATCGTGTAGCACAGTCTACAACATCATTGCCCTTTGCCAAAGGCCCTGGGAGGTCAGAATGTGCGCGGACGTGTCCCACAAAGAAAGGCTGGGAGCGTTTATGAATAAGTTTCTGGAGAGCTGAGAACATGGGTGCGGCATTGGAGGTGGGTCTGATGTAAGGCACCGTCTCCAATAAAGGAACCGAGAAGGCCAAATAAGCACTATCGGTATACAGATTAAAAGGGGACTGTGTTATTTTTTGGAATACAGCAAGAATGGCTTGGAGCTCAACTAATTGTGCAGAGCTAAAGGGTGTAGATATTTGACTTATTTGGCCATCGATCATGAAGGCTGCTCAGCCATTGGAGGAGCCATCAGTGAATACCAAATGTGCTTTAGGTATGGGGTCTCTTTGAGTTACTTTAGGAAATATAACAGGGATTGGGCTTTTGTTAAAGAATTGGACCAATTTATTTTGGGGATAATGATTATCTAATTTTCCCTGAAATGTAACACTATTAATAGAGCACTCATCGAGGTGTCTGTTAGCCAGGAAACCTGGGAAGGACTGTAGGGGGGTATTATAACATCTGGTTCCTTCCCAAACAGCTTGCAGGATTGCTCCCTGCCGAGCTGAAGAATTTTCACTACCAATGAAGGATAAGTGGGAAGGACCTTGTTGGTTGTAGAAGGTAGATGTACCCAATAAAGAGGATTGTCTCCTTGCCAGAAGACAGCAGTGGGAAAAAGGGGG
>NW_008342631.1:210172-231976 GCF_000622305.1 Nannospalax galili | reverse complement strand
AGAATGTCCTGCTTAAGTCAACTGTATGTAGAGCCATATTATATTTTTTGGTAATGAATGTTGTTTCTCCAGCTCCTGACAGGCTTGCTTATGAAGGGTCATGAAAGACCTACAAAAGGACTCGGTTACTTTAACTCAGGGCCGCTTTTTCTCCTACTCCAGTGGAGAGTAAGTTTGGCCTGATTGCAATCGTAAATAAATCTTTACCTTTCTGCATCTGTCTCTGAGACTGACTGGGTCCAGTCTCTGAGACCACAACACTTCCTGGTAGTCTCACCTCCCCCTACCCATAAAAGAAAAATCCTATAAAAGCCAGCCTACTGTGACAAGAAACCACTGCTTCCTTTCTCCCATGAGAGCAGTCCAGTAGCTCATCCATCCCAATAAATTTCTTCTTTTCTTGCCTCAGAGTGGCCTCTAGTGTTCCTGGTCTTTTCACAAACTAACAAGTGTGCCTCTCTCCCTCTTCCTCCCCTTTTCCCTCCCCCTCCCTTCTAATAAACTGTCTCTATTTCTGTTACTAACCTTGTGTCCCTGGTACAGTTCTCTGGCCTGGGACACAAGAATCTGAAATCAGGTGCCTTCTGAACTCAGATCTACAACCTGGCACTAAGCATGTTTTTCTTTTGCCTTTTCTTTAAAAAACAACAACAACAACAACAAAAACAAATTTGAGGGGCTGGAGAGATGGCTCAGCAGTTAAGAGCACTGGCTGCTCCTGCAGAAGACCTGGGTTCAATTTCCAGAACCCACATGGCCTCTAACAACCATCTGTAACTCCAATTCTGGATATCCATAGCTCTCGTCTGACCTCCACAGGCATTTCATGACACAGGTGCACTTACACGCATGGAATGTAACATACTCATACACTCATATAATAAAGATAATAAAATTAAACTAAAAACAAATTTCATTCCTTTTTTTTCATTTAATAATAGTACTTTGGGAGGGAAGTTCCACAAGCATGTGGGGAGGTCAGAGGACAACTTGTAGCCAGTTCTCTCCTTCCACCATAGGGGTTCCAGGGATCAAACTCCGTCATCAGACTTGATGGCAAGTGCCTTTGTCCAATAAGCCATCTTGCAGGCCCTCCTTTTTATCTCTTTTTTCAGTATCAGCCAAAAGCTTAAGCATGCTCTCCCTGGCATTCTGGGTCTTGTCACTATTTCTACGGCCTCCATGCTGAGCATAAAAGGCATGTCTTTCTTTCCATCCCCTCCTATGATTTGGGGGGATTTTCAGCTTACCTTCCCTATATTTTTTCTCTCTCTATCATTTTGTTTCCTGCAGCTTTAATTCAATGTATCTAATGATCCCTACTTCTGCCTTCTGTCTTTGGTAAATTCATTCACAGTCCCACCGGTTGCTGTTATGTATCAAAAAACCTGCATTTCCTTAATGTACTGTGTCTGGTACTTGAAGGGGAACCTCCATTAGCCTCAAACCATGAAGCAATTCTTGCTTTGTAAACAAGTCTGTCTGGGATACCCAACTACAAATTTCTGCAAACAGGCCCTACTTTGTAAAGAAGACCTTCTGAGACCCTTTTGAGGAAGAATGCATGCCTTGAATCTTCTACCCAGCCCCATGACTGTTGACATACACAAAGAGCACTTAAGCTCCCCTGCTGTCTGGCCTCTGTGGCTACTGCAAACTCCTGCTGGTCAGTAGTCACCCCTCACTGACTAATAAAGTATGGCTCCTGTGAGTTTGGTTGCTGTTCCTTTTCTACTTACCTACTTTGAACCCGTAACCCTGACATTTACCTGAGAAAGTGTTCTAACCGGGGAGAGAGCTTTCTGCTTAAAATGATTCCTAACATTTTGGTGCTGGAACTCAAGGAAGATTTTTTAGCTTACCAGGAAAGAGATAAAAATCCTAATTTTCTAACAGTGCTGAATTAGGTGGTCAAGAAGTGGGAGTGTAGATAAGAGGGAATTTATTTGAAAAATTTAAGTGATCAATTCAGTTTCTGATAGAATATGTGAATTGCAGAAGAGCTGTTATGGAAATAATCAGAGATCAACAGCCTAAATCAGGTGAGGAGAGGGAGTTTAATTTGATTCTAGTGGGACTGACACCACAATCAAAGGAGTTGACTCCCTTTTCAAGTTTTGGGGCATTTTTACACTCATGTGGGGAATGTAAGCCAAAGGTCCATAGCAGATACATGGTAATTAAGTAAGGGAACAGAGGGCAGCAAAGGTAACAGAAATGCAAAGGTTACAGGAATGCAAAAGCCTCAAGCAACAAAGATTTTTTTCTTTTTTTTTTGTCTGCAATTTCCTTTTAATATAAAAGGGGTTCTGTCCCTGATAACTTCAGTTAGAGAATTATACAGCACAGATTGAACAACATTTAGTAAATTCAAGATTATAAAGCATTTTAAATATAAAAATGTCTTTTAATTAAAAAGAGCATGTGAGTGGCCCTGGATACATCTAGACACAGTTCCAAAGCCTGAAGCCAGAGAGCTCTGACTGCTATGATTCCATGAGCTACAGGGCTCCCAAATCTAGGCAATTTGATTCAGAATTTTTAAACTTCTGGATAATCTCTCCAGCAGAATACATTAGAAATAGGATGCAGTGATCCATCACGATTGGGGCGCTCCTGGCCTCCTGCAGAGAACAGAGGGACTACCTAGGAGGACAAGCAGTCCTGCACAGAGCCTCGGCTGCTAACTGAACAGGTGGGTGCTCAGGTCCAGCTGTGAGGGAGTCACACTGGCCCAAACTGGAACCTTCCTTCTTCTGTTTGCATCTTCTAACGGTTCCCAGTTTGACTGAAGTGCCCAGATTCTCCTGCAATACAACTCAGGAATGGCTGGGCTGAGCTCCATCCACTGTTCTGAAGAACCACTGAATTTGGCTTCTCCTGGCTGGGGCTGGGCTCTCAGGCCTCAGGGCTGCAGCAACAAAGATTTCTATACAGGAATGTGATAGCTTTGGAAAACAAAGACTTCTATCCTGGATAACCATAGGGGCAGGGGAAGATTCTCCTTCACTTCCCCATTTCTTTTTCTAGGCTTTTCCTGTTCAGAGTTCTTAATTACCATCACACTGCAAAAGCTTTTAGCATCTAATATGCACTTCTATTTCTACAATAGAGCCACAAGCCTCATTAGGGAAAACCATTAATCCCATAAAGTGTCTAACTGGCTCTAAATTGGTCTTGCTGGCCTTGCTCAAGCCTTAGCAACTGAACACTCCCTGGACTGAGAGAGAGACTGTGGTGCTCACCTGTCTCCTTTAGTGCTATAGATAACTCATCTGCCTGTCTGAGAAAAGAGACCCTCAAGGACACCAAACCCGGGCACTAATTAAACTCCCCACAAAGTGCAGCTGTGTCTCACAACTTTCTTATAAAAATCCCTGGTTTCTTTGTCTAGTTATAGATGCTTGGTCCCTCAGCAGCCTCCACCTCTCACTGTGTCTTCTTTGACGATATATTCCTTGCCTGTTCCAGGTCAGGCTCTGGTTCCTTGTCTCCTACTCCTCTATCTTTCCTTTTGTTCTTCAAAAATCTAACAGTTTCTAAGTTTAGATAGTAAAAATGTGGGTCCTGGGGCTGGAGAGATGGTTCAGCAGCTAAGATGGCTCAGCAGTTGTTCTTGCAGAAGACCCAGGTCTGAATCCCAGCACCCACATGGCAGCTAACAATTGTCCTTAACTCCAGTCCCAGAGGATCTGACAGCCTCTTCTGACCTCCTCGGGCATTGCAGGACACCGGTGCACTTACCCACATGCAGGCAATACACGCATACACATAAAATAAAATAATAAATAAAATTTAAAAAAAAAGAATTTGGGTCCTGAGTTTGTGGAGCAAAGAATAACTGTGTACGAATTTCCTGTGTATACTAAAAATCTCCTGATGCAGTCCCAGCCTGCCACAGGTTTGGCCAGATGCCTCCTGGCACAGCTCTAGTAGCCCCATGCTGAGCACGAGTCCAGGGACAACCTTAGTCCAACCCAGAGTCACATTCTGAGAAATGGTATATCTGATTCTGTCAACCGCACAGAATTATGCATGTTTATAATTTGCAGAGTGATGATTAAAATGTTCTTTTTAAAGATGGTAGGAGTTGAGAAGATGAAAACACAGCTTCATTCCTTTAAAAGTGGGCTGTGCAATAATTTTTTAAAAGATTTATCTTATTTTTAATTATGTGTATCTGTGTCTGTGTGGGGGATGTGCATATGCATGCCAGAGAGGGAGTAAGATCTGGAACTGGAGTTGCAGGCAGTTGTAAGCTGCTGAACATGGTGCTGGGAATTGCTTGCCCAGGTCCTCTGCTGGCCTTGAACTCACAGAGATCCACCTGCCTCTGCCTCCTGAGTGCTGTGATTAAAGGTGTGCACCACCATGCCCGGCATAGTTTTTAAAATTTTTTATTTATTATTGTGTGTGTGCATGATGTGTGTGCATGCTTGTATGTCACAGTGCATGTGTGGAGGTCAGGGGACAACTGTGTGGAATTGGTTCTCTCCTTCCTCATTTTCATGGATTCTGGGAATAAAAATCAGGTCTTTAGGCTTGTGCAGCAAGCTTACACATGGAACCATCTTGCTAGCACAGTAATTTTTAGTATGCTTACAGAAATAAGTCCTTTCATGTTGAAGTGGACAAGAGAACATGAAAACTTAACCCACAGAGTGGACTTTCACAACTGAAAGTCAAAATTTTCTAGAGCTTTCAACTTTGACTTTTTTTTTTGTAGAGAAATAAAAAATTCTAATTTTTACTGGCTGTTAGTTAACTTACTGTTAGGCCAAACTGGATCCCAAGATGGAGTCATTGCTGACCAGAAGCATGGCAATCACAACCTGGTGGGCAGCATTCCTGGAAACAGAAACTAAACTTACCTTAGTTTCTCAGTAACTGCCTGACCCTTGTTTTTAACAATGCACTCTATCACAGCAGCAATTTTCCATCACAGCCACCTGAAAAGCTGAAAAACACCTAACTGAAACTGTCCCCTACCAAGGCACCTGCTACTGATTCACCCTCAACCTCTCCTGCTACAGCCCCACCACCCCCTACCCACAAAAGAAAGAAATCTTATAGAACCCAGCTACTGTGACAAGAAATCTCTGTCTTTCTCTTTCACGGAAGAAGGCTAGTGTTAAGGTTCAATTAGCCCTGATCACTCACCAACAGGGTCCCAAGGACTTCTCATGCTCCTGAGAAAAGGGAACCTAGCTGATAAGCACCCTGGTCTTTGAAGTCAAGAGAAGCAGACTTTTCTCCACTGTTTGGCCAACACAGCAGGCTTCCCCTTTGATCTCCAAAGAGGACAGGTTTTAACAGTCCTGCTTTCTCACTGGCCCCCAAACCAACTTTAAAAAAAAAAAATCTTCCCGCCTTCTGCAGGAAGCAGAAGCCTCCCTTTTAAAAAGACCCCAGCTCAAGACCCGGGCAGACATTTTCCCTGCCCAGAAGGGAATCTGTCCCATGTGTCCCTTTGCTAATAAACTCTATTTTGATGGAGTTTTAGCTGTGCCTCGGTGCCTCATCATCCATTCGCTTGTTCTCCACCAACTTTTTACCTATCAGCTAGTCCAGCAGCTCATCTTTATGGCCGGGACATCTCCAACTCACTGATAAATAAGTTTTATGGTTGGGACATCTGGCTTAGTGATAAGTAAGCTCCCCGCTCTCCCTGTAGCATTTTGTAATAGTTTAAATGAACCAATAACCGCGTTTCTGCTTCTGTACCCTGCTTCTTCCCTATAAAAGCTCCCCAAACCCGACCTGAGGCGCGCAAGTCCCCCGAGGAGACTTTGTGCCCACAGGTACCTGTGTACTTAATAAACCTCTTGCTGTTGCAACCCGAAGGCTGGCTTGTCCTCTGTGGTTTTTTCCCTCCTACAATCAATAGTTTAAATGAACCAATAACCGCGTTTCTGCTTCTGTACCCTGCTTCTTCCCTATAAAAGCTCCCCAAACCCGACCTGAGGCGCGCAAGTCCCCCGAGGAGACTTTGTGCCCACAGGTACCTGTGTACTTAATAAACCTCTTGCTGTTGCAACCCGAAGGCTGGCTTGTCCTCTGTGGTTTTTTCCCTCCTACAATCCCTTCCAATAAATTCTTTTCTTGCCTCAGAATGGTCTCTAGTGGTCCTGGTCTTTTCATGAACCTAACGCAAGTTCACATTTGACAATTTTGTCTTTATTTGTTAACCACTGCAGTATAGCTGTTTTCTTTTGTTTAGAAAAATTCTTTTTGAACAAAACTCAAGAAAGAAAGCTTTCCATGTTGACACTTAAGGGCTTTCTTTGATACCAGATATTCCTTTATTTTTGGACCTAATGATGTTTCTGTTGAGGATGACATGAATACATTTCCATTTATTTGATATTTTTCACAGAAGACCATATAATACTTTTTGTCTTCTCAGTTCTTATTATGAGATTTTTTTCCATGGTCCTATGTGTAGTTTTTACAAATCCTATAAACTTTTAAAAAGAGTGTAGTCAACTGGACAAATTCATTCCTTTGCGAGAAAGTCTGTCCTGGTCATTTCAAATAATGTGCAGTATGTTTCATCTGCATTGATATCATGACTTGGTTCCTAGCTGGTGGTGCTGTTTTAAACGTATGGGACCTTTAGGAGGTGGAGCTTTGCTGGAAGAAGTGGGTCACTTCCACTTCTGTCCATTCTCTACTTCCTGACTGTGGAAGCAATGAGACCATCCACTCCACACTTCTACAGCTATGCCATCCCTGCCTTAATAGGCTGTATTGCCTTGTGCTATAAGCCCCCAAATAAACACTTCTCACTTAGAAGAAGGGTGGGGGGTCATCCAGCAGCAGTTAAGAAGTGTTTTGAACTCCTTGAAAGTGAAAACAGTAGAAGTAACAGAGACAGAATATATACCATGTAAGTGCAGGTCCCCAAGGAGTCCAAAAGAGGACATTGGATACCTTAGAACTGGAGTTATAGGTGATTGTGAGCTTCCTAATGTGGGTGCTGGGAGCTGACCTATGGTCCTCCGGAAGAGCAGCAAGTGCTCTTAACTGCTGAGCCATTTCTCCAGCACCCAAGACTTTTTCTTTTTCTGTTTAAATTTGTTTGTTTGTTAACTAATTTATTTATTTATATTTATAGGAGTGTTTTGCCTGCTTACTAAGTGTACTTCTGTCATCCAAGGCCCATAGAGCCCGGTCTTCTCTAACACCCTCTTGGGTGTTAGATCCCCCAGAACTAGAGTTAAGGATGGTTGTTAGCTTACTTGTGGGTGCTGGGAACTGAACCCAGGGTCCTTTGCAAGAGCAGCCAGAACTCTTAACAGTTGACTCATCTCTCCAGCCCCCTGTGTTTTTTTTATTCCTTTTTATTTTTAATTTTATCTGTATGCATGTATTGCCTGCATGTAGGAAAGTGCACCTGTGTCGTACAATGCCCACGGAGGTCAGAAGAGGCTGTTGGATCTCCTGGGACTGGAGTTGCGGGCAGTTATTAGCTGCCATGTGGGTGCTCGGATTTGAACCTGCGTCTTCTGCAAGAACAACCAGTGTTCTTAACCGCTGAGCCATCATCTCTCCAGCCCCTTCCTGTGTTTGTTTTTTAAATGATTATTGTATGGCATTTTTCCCCCCTTAGGACATGACGCAATGCCAACTTGAAGTAGATTTTAACTTAACTTGGTAGGGTAGCTATGACAGCAGTTGACCACAATATAGTGAGGGCCAGATCTATGACAATGGTAATGGAACTATTGACACCCTTAGTGGAAGGAAATAGGAGAGGATTATGGGTTCCTCACCTGGGACTCCTTCTGACCCTCCCCTAGCTGCAAGTGATCATGGAAGAGGCTAGAGAATCAAGAAGTATAGGGTTACTGGAAGGAGTACCCCATGATGAAGCTTTTATGACATTGCTGCCCATGACAGGGTGAAACTTTGCATTGATACAACTGTGGTGAGGTCACCCATGGTCTTGTAAGGAACCTGTCATGCTTTTTGAATAAGCTCAACAGACTCATTGGTTTGCCAAGTTGGACTTCAGTGGGATTGTTACTGTAAGGTTTTGAGCCTGTCTCTTTCAGCCTGGAACTCACACCCTGAAGAATCAGGCCTAGCTGTCTCCAAGAGCTAATAGGTCCCTGCTGGGAAAAGTAAACTCACAGTCAGACCTATCTGTCTCCCCCAAAGCAAACTTGAGACAAAGGAGACACAGGTCCTCCTTCCCTCTTCCCCCAGACTCCCTAACAGACAGTAAGAAGGACAGAAGATAAACTTTCTCCTGGTTCCGTAAGTCCCTGACTGAATTGTAGTCAATCTATTACACTTGAGTCATGTACTCTACAGTTAGACCATATGCTATACAGCACCCACTCCAGGGAAAACGTTATACTACTTAGGCTTTCTCTTTGTTTCTTAGGAAACTCCATTGCCCTCACCTTCCTGCTGGCTCATGGGAGTCAGAGTCTTCCCATATAGAAGCATACATGTGACTTAAGATGCTGTTCTTCCACTTGAGTCTTGCTTCAAAGCCTAACTGGTAACCAGCTCATTTTTGAACCCTCTGCTGATTGCAGCTGTTGCTGTAACTGTTACTAAACAGTTATTTTGGTCTGTCATTGGTGCTTTATCTGGCTTCAATAGATATTTGTTCATGTCTCCCCCAGGAAAAGTTGATGCAACAATGATAAAAATGAGAATTTTATCAAATTATAAGCTAGTGAGTTAATGTTAGTTGGGGGACAGAATCGCGAGACTTAGTCTGTCTCTTGACTCCTGATCCTCCTGCCTCCGGCATGTGAGTTACTCTTTTTGGCTGAAAATGTGCTGCCTTGAGAGATAAGATATGCACAATTCAGCGTGCCTTGCTGAAATTCCTGATCACTGGAGGAAGTCACATCCTATTTCAATTTCACCAGTGCTAGGAAGGGTACCCCTTCCAGCTCTGAGGTAAGAGGATCACGCCATTGAACACTGAGTGTGTAATAGATTGTGCACACGAGTGACTCCGTGCCCAGGAAGTAAAACAGGGAATGTCTGAGTGCAAGATGACAGCGAGGGTAGGACAAGTTATATTTAAATGCATATCTCCCTGGAGGTGGGCCAAGTCTGCACCACCTGGGGAGGAAGCCAGGGCTGAGAGGGACTGCGGCAGACGTGGCTCTTCAGGTTCACTCGCTGCCGGAAGGTGCTGCTCCCGTCACTCAGGCTTCGTCAGCCAATCAAGGCCTCTGCGCGAGCCGGCCTATCAGGCGCGAGGGGGCGGGGCCAGGGGCGGGGCGGGGGAGGTCCTACTTCCTGCTATCTTACTGAAAATTGCATTCTGGCTAAGAAGTGGCTGCGCCTGTGTGGGCTGTGCTGTAAACGCCCAGCGGAGAGCCGAGGAGAGTACGGGCTAAGCCGGTAGCCAGGCCGTGGTGAGCGTGGGGCCAGCTGTGTGCAGACGCCAGCGGCGGCCGCTGGAGCCCCAGTGTGAGCTGTGCTGGGTCCTCCCCGGGCAGGGGAGGGGGCGCGGCGGGGGCGGTGGGGGCAGTACCCAGCGTCCTCTGCGGTTCCTGCTGTGACCTCGGCCCGGCTCCGCGGTCTCTAGGCAACTTCGCCCGGTGGGCCGTGCCTTCGCTTGATGTGAGCCCGAGACTACCCCAGCGAAGGCTAAGCTTCGGTTGTAGGTGAAGTCTGAGTGGCCCTCCCGAGCACAGGTGATGCTTTTTTTTTTTTTTTTTGAAGGCAAGGGTCTCACTTTGTAGCCCCGGCTGGCGTTGAACTTGCTCTCTGTAGACCAGATTGGCCTCTTAATCACAGTGAGTGATCTTTCTGCTTCTGCCACCGAGTGCTAGGACTAAAGAAGTGCTAGGCACAGGTGGTGCTTTGGATCTCGCCCTGCTAGGAGGTTGCTGAACTCTAGGCGCTGTATTCTCGGTGGGTAGGTTTCTGGGTTTTCTGTTATGTTTAGTCTTTCCCAAGTGTTAGTGCTCGATCTTGATTATTGCAGTATTATGGGAAGTCCTAAAAGTCAGTGTCAGTGTGTGAACTATTTATTCGACAGTATTGCATTGACCATTCTCATTCTTTTCCTTTTTCATAAAAGCTTTACGATCAGTTTTCTTTTCTTGACAGACAGCATAATCGTTAGGATTTCTGTTGGAATTGTATTGAATCTGTAGTTCAAATAGAAGGCTGACATCTTATTATTGAAACCTCCTATCCATGATTGTACAAATCTCTATTGAGTTCGTGAGTTCAAATGACTTTTTATTAGAAGTGTATAGTTGTTGTCTATAGATGTTTATTACTTTCCTATGTAAATTTTTTTTTTATTTTGGTTTCCTTTTGTCTTTAGTGCCAAATAGGGAATGGAGTACTTATAGTTTCACATCCAATTCATTACTCATATACATTAAAATGATAGTCTTTTGTATATTAGTCTTGTGTTTCACAAGTATATTAGAAGGCTTTTTTGGGGGGGGGCGTTAATTCCTGGGACAGTTTTACCCTTCCCCCCAAACTCAGTGACTCATGCCTCCTCTTCACTTACCAAATACATTTTTTGCACTTAACCGATATTACCATATGCTTTTATTTGTTGATATGCTGGATTACATTGATTGT
Source organism: Nannospalax galili (assembly GCF_000622305.1). Lineage (NCBI taxonomy): Eukaryota > Metazoa > Chordata > Mammalia > Rodentia > Spalacidae > Nannospalax > Nannospalax galili. Next base: position 221,395 of record NW_008342631.1, on the reverse strand, counting down.
TCACTCTTTTCTTTTTGGGTGCCTGAGATGGGACAGGTGCTTGCCCCTGCTTTATTGTGTTCTGCCATTGATTGAGCAGCTGTGGCCTGATTTTTCTTTTTCTTTTTTTTTTTTTTTTAAGACAAGGTCTCCCTGTAGTTCCAGCTGGCCTGGAACTTGCTGTGTAGACCAGGCTGGCCTTGATCTCACATAGATCTGCCTACCTCTGCCTCCCAAGTGCTGGAATGAGGGGTGTGTGCCACCAACCAAGCTCCTGAATTTAAAAAAAAAATTATTTATTCATTTATTTTTGGTCTTTTTGAGACAGGGTCTCTCTGTAGCCCCAGCTGGCCTGGAACTCACTGTGTGTACCAGGCTAACCTCGAACTCACAGAGATCCACCTGCCTCTGCCTCCCACATTCTGGGCTTAAAGGCATGTGCCATCACTTCCCGCCTTATTATTTTTATTTTGTGTATGAGTGTATTGCCTGCATGAGTGTAAGTGCACCCATGTCGTGCAGTGCCCATGGAGGTCAGAGGAAGACGTTGGATGCCCTGGAACTGGAGTTATAGATGTTTGTTAGCCACCCAGACTGCAGGAGCAGTCAGTACCCTTAACCTCTGAGCCATCCCTCCAGCCCCTGAATTTATTTTGTTATGATTTATTTTTATATGTGCATTTCTGTGTGAGTGTATACCATGTGTGTGGGAGTGCACACAGAAGCCAGAGAGGGCAATCCTGGATCCCTTGGGGCTGGAGTTATAGGTGACTTGAATGCTGGGAACTGAACTCAGGTCCTCTGGAAGAGTAATAAGGGCTCTTAACCACTAAGCCATCTCTACAGCCCCTGTATTGTTTTTTTTTTTAGTTGTTTTTATTCATTCAGTAGTGAAGACCCAACCTGTGACCTTGCACATACTAGCCAAGTGCTCTACCACAGAGACTACACATGCTTCTCTAGTTTTTCTTCATAATTCTTTTTTTTTTTTTTTGGTGTGGGTGGTGGGGGTTAGGGGTAGACTGAATAGACTGAGTCAGGGTCCCAATCTATAAGCCAAGCCAGCCTGGAACTCCTTCTGCCACCTACCGAGTGCTGGGATTATAGATGTGAGCCACAGTTACTGACTCTTTATAATCCTAAGGATAAGGCACTTTTTTGTCTTAGTGTATTTCCAGGGACTCTAAAATAATATTGAGTAGTAGTGGTTATAGTAGAGCAATATTGTGTATTTTAAAGGTTCTTTGAAAAAATAATTTGAATGTTAACTGACATACAGTAGCTGTGAGATTAGATGAGGGAAATTAATGCAAATCTTCTGGGACATTGAGCATGGATTAAATATTCCTAAAGCACTGTTAAGATCTGTTAAAATCACCAGTTCCTTCCTTCCTTTCTTCCTTTCTTTTTCTTTTTTGGTCTTTTTGAGACAGGGTCTTCCCTATAGCCCCAGCTGTCCTGGAACTCACTATGTAGACTAGGCTGGCCTTGAACTCACAGAGATCCGCCTGCCTCTGCTTCCCGAGTGCTGGGATTAAAGGTGTGCGCTACCACACCTGGCCCATTTTAAGTTCTTATTTTAAACATTTCTTGTGAACATTTTTCCTGTAAATAAGCAGGTATTGGGTCAGTTTGGCTCTGCCAGGACTGCATGCAAATAGACTTTTTGTTATCGCAAGCCTGTGTAACTGTAGATGACCTTGGAACCATTTCCATTTAGGAAAGTGGGGGAACCCTTCCCCTGCTGGGCTATCAGAGAGACTGTTGGAAATAGTGCTAAGGAAACCCTGCTGTGATTGGTGTGAACATGCCTACTCTGGCTTTATAAACTGTCTGTTCAGCTCACTTGATTAGTTAGCTGGGAGACACTGTTCCATGCTGTCTCACATGACATTGCAACATTAGGGCAAATGAAAGCCTTTGAATGATCTTAGTTTAGTAGTGCAGGTTGAGTTGGTAACAGGGAAAATGAAGCAGCAGTGTTACCAGTGGTAACTGAGCAGTAGGCAGGTTGAGCTGTAAAAGTGGCAGGGTGAGCCGGGCATGGTGGCGCATGCCTGTAGTCCCAGCACTTGGGAGGCAGAGGCAGGCAGATCTCTGTGATTTCGAGGCCAGCCTGGTCTACATAGCAAGTTCCAGGTCAGCTGGGGCTACAGGGAAGACCATAAAAAAAAAAAAAAAAAAAAAAAAAAAAAAAAAAGTGGCAGGGTGTCTGAACAGGTAGCTGATTGTGACGTCAGGGCAGAGATGTGGGAACTAGAATAGTCAAGACAGGACAGAGAGCTGAGGATGAAGAAGCATTAAAGGGCTTAAAGAGAGAAGAGACACTATAGGCCTTGGTTTCATTGTAAAGTTTTAGAGATCTGTCAAGTCTTCAGGGCATGGGGCCTCAGACACCCTGGGCCTGGGAGGTGTAACACTGGCTGCTGTCAAGGGGTTGACCCAACAGAAATCAGCTACCACCAAGGGCTAAGAAATCCTGACTTCCTAGACTTACACAAGAACGTCATACTTGCAGAGATAAGGGCTCTGGGACCTTAATCCACAGCTTAAATGTAGGTCATGACTCCATATAGGTCACATAACTGGGGAGAGGGGGAGGTTGTGAAATATTGGACAACAGTAAAATGTTTATAAACGTACCATGACCAACAAAATTCAAAATTGAGCATGTAATGCATCTGTGGTGTTTCTGGCAGCACTCACCAGTGTTGCATTGTGTGACCTCAACTCCAGTTTTTGGTTCTGAACACATGTGGGCTTTGCATCACAGTGCTCAACAACAAATGCTGCCTGAAAGACCTCAGCCTACACTGAGACTACTGTATGTTTTCAATGCAGTATTATTATTGTAATCCAAATTTTCTGATCTTTTTTTAAAAATATTTTTTATTTATTTTTATTTTATGTGTATGCATGTATTGTCTGCGTGTAGGTAAGTGCACCCGTGTCATGCAATGCCCGTGGAGGAAAGAAGAGGCTGCCAGATCCCCTGGAACTGGAGTTACTGACAGTTGTTAGCTGCCATGTGGGTGCTGGGATTTGAACCAGGGTCTTCTGCAAGAACAGCCAGTGTTCTTAACCGCTGAGCCATCTCTACAGCCCCAGATTTTCTGATCTTATAGAAATACACTGATTTAATTATGGAAAAGAAAGACTTAATCTTTTCCTATTCCTGTTCTTCAGCATTTAGGTATCAAATTAGTATATTTATATACTATGATAAAATGGCTGGTTTTTAAATTTTCTTTCACCTGGGTGTGGTTGTTTGTGTCAAAATCTGAGAACTTGAGCCAGGCATGGTGATGCACACATTTAAACTCATACTCAGGAGGTAGAGGCAGGCTTGTCTCTGTGAGAACAAAGCCAGCTTGGTCTACATAGTGAGTTCCAGGCCAGCTGAGGCTACAGGGAGACACTGTCCCAAAACAAACTGTAATACTGAATGATAAGTGCCACGTAGTTTGGTCGAATCAAGAGTCCTTTATTAGCCAGTGGTCAGAGAGGAGGTACTTCCTGAAACTGCCTGCATGAGATGTTCTGCCTGGCTGGCTGCAGGGTGGTTTGCTAGGCAAAAACACAGGGTAAAGCAAAAGTCAGCTTGCCATTTTATCTCCCCCTGGTCTTAGGGCAGAGAGAAAGCCTTAACTTAATAACGTCAGGCAGCAGGGCCTTGTACTGGGCTTTCAAGTACATTAATTTGACAGAGGCTGTCTGTTGTTTGATAAAGTTTAACAATGAGTTAATTAGGGAAGACCCAATCATTGAACCCAGGAGGTCCTATTAGACCTGACAAAAAGGTACAGCCATGGATTCCAGTCAAACCAGTAATGGAATGAGGAACGGTTGGCTTTTCTAGCCTTCCTGAATGGGTGGCAGGGTGTAGAGAGAACCGGGAGGATGTGTCAGACATTAGAATGGACTGTAACCTGAACCTGTTGGAGAGACTTGGAGATACTTTAAGAGAGACTTGGAGATACTTTAAGAGAGACTGATTAGTAATTTTCAGAATAAAGTTCCTTAGTCTAGGTGGTAGGGGAGGCAACCTTCTAAAAATAATCTTATATAATCTTATATGAGATAACCCCCCCCTCCTGTCCCAGTAGGGAATAAATCTAATCCAGGGGAGGGCCAGGGTAGGAAGTTGGGCCAGCTTTTACTGGTCTCTGAGATTAATTTAGCATTATCTGGGCCAATTGACAGAAGCAGCCCAAACCTAAGAATTATCTCATGTAGGAGCTTTTTACCGTTGTGAGAGAAAGACCTCCATCCAATTGGAGAATGTGCCCAATAATAACAGAAAGTGGTTCAGTCAGTTTGGTGGCACCCATGTGGGTCATCTGATGAAGCTGGTCCACAGGGCTGTAGGAAGAATGAGTCCGAATTCTGGCAGAGTCCATCATCCTATGAACTTTTTTTATTTCCTGAGAGTGGGAGTGTCTCAACAGGGAATCTGGCAGCCTGCTGGGCCACTTGGCCTTCTGTCATGGGTGTGTCCGTCCTTTTTCCTTGTAGATCGTGGTGTGGACATCAAAGGATGGAAAAAGCACATCTGCAGTCTGTGAAGATGTTCACTATCTATTCTTTTCCCAATGTAGAGCCTGGATGAGGGTGGTTCGTTTAGCTTTTTTTGTTCAGAGATGCTGTAGGGCAAGGCTTGGGCCCAGATAATATCCCATTGGGTTGTCACGGTGGCTCTGGCTTTTCAAGTCCCCTTTATAACAAGTCCCCTTTTTAACAAGTTGGCATCTGCCTCAGCTAAGGGGATGTCTTGGAGGTCCAGGCCACTGGCCTTGGAGATGTCCAGTAGATCACAGTCATACAGGGGCACCTCTGGGTTATTATCAGACATCAGTGTTGCCAGGCTGAAGGTGAGATGGGGCTGGTCAAGTAGCAGTCTCTGATAATGAGTGATTCGGGCATTTGGCGTCCATTGGCCATGTGCTCCCTGGAGGAGGATCTCCATTACATGAGGGGCCATTAGGTTAAGTCTTGGCCCAAGGTGAGCATTAGTAATTACTCAGGGTTTTTTGTTTTGCTTTTTTAAAATCTTTTTGAAACAAGGGCTCCCTGTAGCCCCAGCTATGGCCTGGAACTCTGTATAGACTAGGCTGGCCTTGAACTCACAGAGATTTGCCAGCTTCTGCTTCCTAAGTGCTGGGATTAAAGGCATGTGCCACCATGCCCAGCTACTCAGGGTTTTTCATTTTAACATTCCCAGATCCATTTATGGGAAGAATGAGGAGAACTTGGAAAGCTGCTGAAATGGAAGGGAAGGGACAGTAAGGGTGGTCTGCCATTTCATTCCGTTTTATGGCTTTTTATTAGTTTACTCAGTCAGTCCTGATTAGGCCAGTAGGACTACTAGGTGAGAAAGTCTCTGACAAAGAACAGATGGAAGCTTCCAACCCCCAAGATTCAAAGATGAGGGGAGTACAGGAAGGCAGGAACAGCACTGTTCCATGCCTCACCTTCTAGTAAGGAGATTTGTTTACAGCCTTTTTATATTTTCCTTTTCATTGGCAGATATTTCACGTATTGGTTAACACTGACTTGAATTAGTCACTGTTAATAAAGCTGGGATGGTACAGGCCATTGGTCCTCCTTCCCCTTTCCTTTAAAGAGTATAATCCCATTTTAAACAGAAACACTTTGCAGTAAAGACCCATTATTCATTTTTCTCTTATGAAGTAATCCAACCAAAATTAAAACATAGCAAATAAAGTTTACATTTTCTCTGCTCTTTGATAATGTACTATGTATCCTTAAGTTGAACTTTTCCTGTTATTCTTGTACAATCAGGCATTTTAATTTTACACAAAACTTTTTTTTTTTTTCTATTTAGACAGCATTAAAACTTTAAAACTTGAGATCTTTATGTGTGGGTCCCAGATACATCAGTCTTCCTCTTCCTGCTTTCCTTTATGCTCCTGAGGAGCACATCTGAGGGTGAAGGGGGAGGATCAATAGACATTTTGAGCTAATGAAAAATGAGCGGGCTCTTTTTTGTTTCTTTTTTCTTTTTCTTTTTTTTTTTTCCCCCTAATAATAAGGTAGAGTAGAGCAGTATTTCCTTAGGAAAAGTCATCTAGACATAAATGCCAACCCATTTATCTCAGAAAGGTGGAGAAGGGGATACAAGAATGATGTTCACAAGGGAGTAGCTTACCTGTCCTAGCATCTACGAACACTACTTCCAGGGAGAAGAGAATTGAGTCCCAGAATAGGGCTAACTGAAATCCTCCCACTTTTTTCTTTCATCTCACCAGGATGGAAGGGGCAGATGACAGGCTTCAGTGGGCAGCATCCTGGCTGCAAGTCCCAAGCTACATTCCATTCCCTTCCCCTTTTCCTTTTCCTGTAGTACAGGGTCTGGGAAGACAGGGAAGGAACTCAGAAGCAACCGCCCACTTTTGGAACCATGGGCTGACTGGAGCCACAGAGAACAGACCTGTGAATCTTGCAGAGCACAGAAAGTTTTGAGAAAAGTATTGGGGGTATAGAGTAGAGGGGCCATAGGGCCAGACCTGGGCAAGGGGGAAAGGCAGTGTCTCAGGTGTGGGAGGGGGCTGCTCAGTAGGGTATAGAGAATTGAAAGCTTCAAAGCAGCCACAAGCCTGTCAAAACAGAGGGTTGTTGTAAAGCAGTGGCAGGAGGTAGAGACTTGGAGGACCAGCTAGCTCCCGGCTCCCCAGTAGGAATCAGGGAGGAAGGAAAGTCACAGGGAAGCAGCTAAAACAAACAAGGACATACGTTCATTCTACCATAGATGAGACAAAAGATCCTCTGGACAGGTGCTGTCCAGAGCAGAATGCACTTGGACCGCCAAATCACTCATTCAGTCATATAGTCATCGATGGTCATAAAAGAGATGTAAACAGAGACCAGAGTAACCTGTCTCCAGTGGTGCACCAAATTCATTTTCAGATCTTTTCCAGCCATTGTCTTGACTATAGAGAAAGGTTAAGGGAGGTTCTTTGTCAAGTTTACACTCCCATTATTAAACACCAGACCAGACAAGACCAGAATGAAGCTCCAAACCAGAAATAACAGAACTTACCTCTTAGAGGAACCAGAGGACTCAAATCAGTTTTTGTTTTGGGGTCATGCAGCAGTCATTTTGGAACTCTGTGACTCTGATGAGAGTCACAGGGCCCTGGGATGTCTCATGGGGTGCCTCTCCTGTAACAGAGGTCTGGAGTGAGGCTGAGCCCCTGAGTGGCAATCTTGCAGGGACCTCCAAATGTAATACTGAGCAACCAAGAAATGCTTGCAGTTTTGGGTTGAATCAGGAGTCCCTTATTAGCTGGTAGTCAGAGAGGGAACTTATGCTCAAAAGAACTCTTGACCCCAAGGAGAAGTAGAGCAGGTTTTATAAAGCTTGAAACCACAGTTACATCATGCCAGGGGCAAAGCCCATAACTATAGTTACATCAGATCACTATAGTCATATATAGTTATCAGATCAGTTATAGTTTGTGTCATTATATGTAGAGATCAGTACAACTTTTGGGAGTCAGTTCTTCTACCATGTGAGAGATCCTGGTTCTTTAAATTAAAAAAAAATTTATGTGTATGAGTGTTTTGCCTGCATGTATGTAAGTGCATTCATGCATGCAGTGCCTGTGGAGGCCAGAAGAGGGCATTGGATCCCCTGGAACTGGAGTTAAGAATGTTAGCTGCCATTTGGGTGCTGGGAAATGAACTCAGGTTCTTTGGAAGAGCAGCCAGGGCTGTTAACTGCTGAGCCATCTCTACAGGCCCCTTCCCCTTTTTAATACAAAGTTAAATTTTTTTTTTTAAACTTTTGTGTGTTTTGCCTGCATATATGTATGTGCACCACGTGCATACAAACCCATGGAGGCCAGAATAGGCTGTTGGATTCCCTGGAAGTGCTGGAGTTACAGATGGTTGTTAGTTGTGTGAGTGCCTGGAACTGAACCTGTGTTCTCTGCAAGAGCAGCCAGTTCTCTTATCCACTGAGCCATCTCTGGAGCCTCTTTTTTTTAAAAAAAAGATTTATTATTTATATGCACCTGTATATGTCTTTGTGTGTGTGTATGTGTATGTGCTTGCATATGCCTATAGAGGCTAGAAGGGCATATCAAATTCCCTGGAGCTGAGGCCAGGTGTGTTAGTACACACCTTTAATCCCAGTATTTGGAGTCAGAGGCAGGCAGATCTCTATGAGACTGAGGCCAGCCTGGTCTACATAGTGAGTTTTAGGTCAGTTTGGGCTACAGGGAAACCCTGTCCCAAAAAGACAACAGAACAAAATTCTCTGGAGCTGGAGTTACTACTGGTGGCTGTGAGATGAGTTCTGGGAACTGAACTCTGGTTCTTGAAAGAGTAGCAATTGTTTTTAACTGTTGAGCCATCTCTCCAGCTCCAGTGAAACCGTTTTCAAAAACAAGAACAATAAAATTGTGTTGTGGACAGGCGTTTCATAAAACAGTTGTTCAATGACTTTTGGCTTAGGATTAGGAAAAAATTAACTTCAATTTCTGAAATAGTCCTAAATATCCTTCTGCCATGCTGTTCTAAAAATATCATGGAAAGTGTTCTTAACATTGAGAATTACAGGGCTGGAGAGATGGCTCAGCAGTTAAGAACACTAACTGTTCTTACAGCAGACGGGTTCAAATCCCAGCAGCCACATGACAGCTAACAACTGTCTGTAGCTCCAGTTCCAGGGGATCCAACAGCTTCTTCTGTCCTCTGTGGGCATTGCACAACACGGGTGCACTTACCTATATGCAGGCAATACATGCATACACATAAAATAAAAATAATAAATAAAATATTTTAAAAACTGAGAATCATAAAATAAAAATGTCAACTTTGAAAAATAGTGAAGATGCTCTACATCCAGAAATATCACTCAATCAAGATTTAATTATTGCCAGGCATGGTGGCCCATGCCTTTAATCCCAGCAGAGGCAGAGGCAGGCACATCTCTGTGAGTTCAAGGCCAGCCTGGTCTACATAGTGAGTACCAGGACAGCTGGGGCTACAGAGAGACTCTCTCTCAAAAAGACCAAAAAAAAAAAAAGAAAAAAAAAAAGATTTAATTATTTATATAAAAATAAGCATGGAAGCTGGAGGGATGGGTCAGCAGTTAAGAACACCAACTGTTCTTCCACATGACCTGGGTTTGGTTCCCAGCAACCACATGGCAACTAACAACGATCTCTAACTCCAGTTCCATGGAATCCAACACCCTCTTCTGGTCTGCACAGGCATTGCATGTGTATGTTGCCCTTATACATTCAGGCAAAATGCTCATACACATACAAATACATAAATAAAATTTAAAAAAAATTAAGCAAGCATATCTAGAATACAGATTTACTTGTACTATAGGACACTTGTTTTCTCTTTAAAGACAAGGTCTCACTGTGTAGCCCTGGCTGGCCTGGAATTTACTATATAGACCATACTTGGCCTCAAACTTGCAGAGGTCCTTCTTTCTATGACTTTCAATTGCTAGGACTAAAGGTGGGCACTACTATGCCCAGCCCCAAAGCATTGTTTTACAATGAATTTCTTTGGGGAGGGGGTTATAGCTAAGTTAGTAGAGTGTTTATCTAGCATGCACAACATCCTGGGTTCAATCCCCATCACAGTGTATACCACTTGGCATTCTGAGACATGCTGGTATGTAATCCCGGCACTTGGGAGGTAGAGACTGCAGGATCAGAAGTTGAAGGTTGGGCTGGGGAGATGACTCTGGGTAAAGCACGTGCTGGGCTAGCATGATGACCTGACTTTGAATTTCTAGAGTCCATGTAGAAATCAGTTCAAGTAACACCTGTGTCTGTAAATCCTAGCACTTCCATGGAAGGCCAGGATGAGAAATCTGGAAGCTCATGGGCCAGCTACCTGGGGAAGGGGGTGGAGATCCAGTGGAAATGAAATAAGAGAGAGAGTGTATCTCAAAGTGGAAGATGAGGATCAATACCTGAGCAGCAAGTTCTCTTCTATCTACATGTGAACTCTCTCTCTCTCTCTCTCTCTCTCTCTCTCTCTCTCTCTCTCTCAATTTCAAGGTCATCCTTGGTATATAGGTAGATTAAAGTCTTCCAGGGTTACATGAGACCTTGTCTCATTTTAAAAAAGTGAAATAGGAGTACTTGTGATGGCTCAGTGGGTAGAAGTAATTTGTGCTTAAGCCTGACCACCTGAGTTCAATCCCTGGAACCACCTAAAGATGGAAGAAAACAACTGCACCCACAAAGTTGTCTTCTGATCTTCACGTGCAGAGGTGGCAGGCAGGGTTCCGGGAGTCAGCTTCAGTGAGACAGCTCATTTATTGCCCGGGGGGGGGGGGGCGCACAGCTTCACCTGATAGGTGTTCATAGTATGTTTTATTTGCATGTGGTAGGGGGACCCTATCATGTAGAAAGGGAAGGTGGGATGGAGTGGCTGGAGCAATGCCTAATTATCATACAGTAAAAAACCTAGGGGCAGCTCTTGCAGGTAACTATGCCAAAGGTCATGTTCCAAATAAGGCCAGGCATCTGTGCTTGGAGACACTTTCCAAATAAGGTCAGGCAGAGAGTAGGAAGCCCCTGCTGAGAAAGGAGGCCTTCCATTTTGCGTGGAGTTCTGGGAGCTATCCAGACATGGTAGACTGTGACCTTAAATGGCAGGGTCCTTCAACACAAAGGGAGGTTTATCCTGCCTGGCATTGTGTTTCTTGTTACATAACCTTCAGCTATGCACATGCACTCATGTAAAAAAAAAAAAAAAAAACCTTCTGCCTTAACCATCCCATCCATCCCAGTATTGGGATTATGGGTGTGTGCCTCCTGGTTTCCTATGGTTATATATATTAAACTTCAGATTTTAGGAAATAGTAGTGAATGGATCCTGTTAAATCCTATACAATTTTTGTTGTTTCCTGTTTGTGGTTTCATCACCAGATTACTTAACTAAATTTTGTAGTAAGTGTGACAAGTCATTTTCTTGATATTTTCTTTAGCTATTTCCTAGTTTTTACTAGGAAAAGGAGATAGACCTGTTTTCATAGTTCATCTTTCATGTCCTTTTATTTATATATATATTTTAAAATTATTTTATTATGTTTATTTTATGTGTATGTGTGTATTGCCTGCATGTGGGTAAGTGCACCCACATCATGCAGTGCCCACAGAGGACAGGAGAGGCTGTCGGATCCCCTGGAACTGGAATTATGGACAGTTGTTAGCTGCCATGTGGGTGCTGGGATTTGAACCTGGGTCT
>NW_008342631.1:203231-203709 GCF_000622305.1 Nannospalax galili | reverse complement strand
CCAAAACTTAAAGCCACAATGAATGAGCCTTTTCTCCTTTTAAGTTGATTGCCTCAGAGATCATCTTGTGGGGCTTTTTGTTGTTGTTGTTGTTTTTTTTTTTTTTCTTTTTTGACACAGGGTCTTCCTGTAGCCCCAGCTGTCCTGGAACTTGCTATGTAGATCAGGCTGGCCTTGAACTCACAAAGATCCGCCTGCCTCTGCCTCCCAAGTGCTGGGATTAAAGGTGTGGGTCACCACGCCTGGCTCATGCTCTTTTAAATGCATAATTATTATTAGTCATTTCCCCATTATTTAAAAAAAATTATGGTCTTTTTGAAACATGGTCTCCCTGTAGTCCCAGCTGGCCTGGAACTCACTATGTAGATCAGGCTGGCCTTGAACTCACAGAGATCCACCTGTCTCTGCCTATCAAGTGCTGGGACTACAGGCGTGTGCCACCATACCTGGCTTATTATTATGGTTTCTTTTTTTTGGA
>NW_008342631.1:186358-202993 GCF_000622305.1 Nannospalax galili | reverse complement strand
GGCTGGCCTCGAACTCACAAAGATCTGCCTGCCTCTGCCTCCCAAGTGCTTATTTTTTATGTATATATGTGTATTGCCTACATGTGTGTAAGTATACCCATGTTATACAATGCCCATGGAGGTCAGAAGAGGGTGTTGGATTCTCTGGAACTGGAGTACAGATGGTTGTTAGCCACCATGTGGATGCTGGGAATTGAACCCAGGTCCTCTGCAAGAGAAGCCAGTGCTCTTAACTGCTGTACCATCTCTCCAACCCCTTTGAAAGATTTTTATTTTTATTTTTTTATGTGTATAAGTATTATGCTTACATGTATGTAAGTGCACCCATATTGTGCAGTGCCCACAGAGGACAGAAAAGGGCATTGGAGTCCCTGGAAGTGCATTTCCCCATTACTGAGCATTTTCAAACTCTACCCACAATTTCTTTCATATTGAATGTTTTGCAGATTTCTCTTTCATTTTGTTTTGGGTGTCTTAATTCCCCCAACTTTAATATTTGAAGTTCTTAGTTCCTTTATGGAACTTTATGGCTTACTTTTACTCATAGTGGAAAAAAGAATCCTCCCCATTCCATGCAAAATGTATCTCCTTGTGGCTTCCAAAGGTGTTTTATGTTTGTTTTGAATTTTCTATTTTCTTGGGAAAGAAGGAATGCAGCATAATTTTTCAGTTAGAGATGGGGGATTTTTGTTTTCTTGTTCCCTGGCCAACCTTGCAGGTGCTCATGGTTTGGGATTTTCTAGCACCTAAGGCAGGAAGATGGAAAAGAGTATCTGGAGTTGATCAGCTCTGGGCTCCAACTTGTTAGGAAAAATGAAAAGTACATGCCGAGGTACAAGCAGACTCAAGATGATCAGACAGGACAAAGCAAAAATTGGTCACCAACAATGGTCTAGCTTTAAGGGAATCTGAAATAGAATACTATGCTATGTTGGCCCAAATTGGTGTTTATCACTACAGCTGCAGTAATACTGAATTGGGCACAGCATGGGGAAAATGATACAGAGTGCGCATACTGGATCTCACTGATCCAGGTGATTCTGATAATATCAGAAGCATTCTAGTACAGATTGATAAAAAGTAAACTATGAAAAGTTTTCTTCAATAAAACTTGCCAGAGCACTTTTAAAAAATTAGGTTTTCTTAGTGTGATACTGAGCGAGATGCACAGAGGAATGCTACATAGTGATGGTTGAATTAGGAGTCAACCTAATTAATTTATAGCCAACAGTCAGCGAGGAGGCTAATGTCCCAAAGAACTCTTGACCGCGAGGAGAAGCAAGGTAGGGTTTATACAGCTTAAAACTACAATTATATCATGTCAGGGACAAAGCCAATAACCATAGTTAAAACAGATTACCATAGTTACACTAGACCAGGGGCAGGTTAGTTAAGAAAGAGGTTTTTCAGTTAACAAAAAGTTTCTCAGAATTGTAGAAACAACTCCATGGAGATGCAGGTATAGCTGGGAGGGAGGACTTGCTCTCTGGACATGCTCCTGGCTACTTGTAAGTTTCCTAGTATGTAGAAGCAATGGACTTCCTGAAACTACCTGCATGAGATGATCTGCCTGTCTTGCTGCAGTGCAAATGGCTGGGCAAACACACAGGGTAAAGCGAAAGTTAGCTAGAACAAAAATGGAGTTTTGCCATTTCATTTAAGACTGGCCATTTGTATAAGGTGCTATGGATCTCTAGAGTTCAGACTCCAATGCTCATGGCCTAATTCTTAAAGTGTCTCAATTTTGCCTTTTAAATTTAACATTTATTATTTTTTTAAAAAACGAAATATCCTACTTCAGTAGGGTTTATTGGGATTTCTATTTTTTTTTTGCTTGCTTTTTAAAGATTTATTATTTTACTTATGTTTATGTGTGTATATGTCTGTGCATGTGTGTGCAGGTACCCACAGAAGCCAGAAGAGGGTGTCAGATTCCCTGAAACTGGAGCTATATAGGTGGTTGTAAGCTGCCCATTATGGGTGCTAGGAATTGAACTCGGGTCCTCTGGAAGAGCAGCAAGCACTCTTAACTGCTGAGCTGCCTCTCCAGCCCCCATTTTGTTTGTTTTGATTATCTTGCTAAGTAACCCAGGCAGTCCTTGAACTGTTTTGTCTCTGCAGCCTTGGGATCACAGGCATGTACCAATATCCTTGGTTCATGTTTCACATCACTTGCTGTTTCTACTGCTCTGCAGTGCTGCCTTAATCATTAATAAACTTTCTATATAAATGCCAGCTCATTGAGGACTCTTACCTTCTTTTTGGGTGTGCTAGTTTTTTCTTCATTGCTGTGATAAAATACTCTGACCACTACCAACTTGGGGAGGAAAGGGTTTATTTAGCTTACATATCCCGGGTCACAGTTCATCAGGGAGACCAAGGTAGGAACTCGGGGCAGGAACCTGGAGGCAGGAGCTGGAGCACAGGCCTTGGAGGAATGCTGCTTACTGGCTTGCTCCCCTGGCCCCTGCTCAGCCTGCTTTCTTATGCTACATAGGCCCACCTGCCCAGGGGTGGCACCACCCACAGTGGGCTGGGCCCTCCCACATCACTCATCAAGAAGATGCCCCTCAGACATGGCCACAGGCCAGTCCAATAGAGGCAATTCCCCAACTGAGGCTCCATCAACCCAGGTGTGTCAAGTTGACACTAAAGCTGTCCAGCACATTGGGTATTTCTTTTCTAATGGTAGGTTGTTCTGTGTATGTGAAACTGTATGAAAGGACTGTGACATAGGGCTCCCATCTCCTTTCACCCTTTTCTGGGTTCCAGAGATCAAACTCATGTCGTCAGGCTTACATAAAAGCCCTTTTACACAGCTACCATTTTTACCTTCAGCCCCTAGAACAAGACTTTAAAAAAATACTGTGGGGGCTGGAGAGATCACTCAGCAATTAAGATCACTGGCTGCTCCTCCAGAAGACCCAGATTCCTCCAGAAGACCCTAGCATCCACATGGCAGCTAACAACTGTCCATAACTCCAGTTCTAAGGAATCTATCCCCTTTCTGGTCTCCATGAGCATGGCACATATGAGTATATTTACACACATGCAGGCAGAACACTCATACACATAGAATAAATTTTTTTAAAAATCAGAAAAAATTACTCTAGATGTGCATGTATGTGTGTGTGTACATGCCATGACCCATGGGGTCAGAGGGTAACTTGGGGGAGTCAGTTGTGTTTTTCTACCATGATTGAGCTCCATTCTTCAGGCTTGGTGATAAGGGACTTTATCCACTGAGCCATTTCACTAGCCCCTAGAGACTTTTTTAAAGTCTCATGTAGCCCAGACTGACCTGAAAGTAACTTTATATCATAGGTTGTTCCTTAACTTTCTGCGTACATATCCCAAATGTTGGAATTATAGGTGTGTGCTAGCACACCCAGCTTTAGGATAAGATCTTCACATTGCTAGAATTCTTGTGCCTAAGGTTAGTTTAATTCCCAAGAACTGAACTATAGACTTTTTGTGGAGATTTGGACCTTCAGAGGATGAACCTTATATCAATATGGGGCTACCATAATCAGTTCTGATCTGAGGTGTGCTTGCCTTGCTAGATTAATAAGTAGTCACTGTACTAAAAGGAGGCTTCTAGGAGGAAACTTAGGGAAGAGTGGTCTGTGGCTAAGGTCTAAATAGGTTTTGGATGTCCTGGAAGGCATAAGGTAAGTGTCTAAGTAAGCTGTTGAGTAACTTAGGTAGAGGCATCCTAGCATTCTAAGGCTAATAGAAACTGAGTGTCCAGGTAGACAGGAATGCCAAAGAAGAATCCTTATCTAGCACTGAATCAGAATGTGTTGGACAGCTTCTGTATCAAGAGGTTTGAAAAGGATGAGGTAGTTTGTAAACATAGCCTGCCCCATGGCTGCAACTTCTAGACCATTTTATAGGTCCCATCTGACATTTGTACTGCTGAGAGACTCACCATCCTTGAGAGGTGAAAACCTAATCACATGTAAGTCTTTTGGTTCAGAAAGTCTATATCTGGGTAGATGGATAGACATGTTATAATACTTTGCTCCTGTCCTCCCTACAAGACTGAGGTCTTGCTTCATTGTACAACTTGGCTTTGAACTCCTGGAATCAAACCATCTTAGATTCTCAAGCTGCTGTGACCACAGTTCTATGCCAACATACATGATTATATTGAGTTATTTCTTTATGTTTTAGGCCAGCAAGATGGCTTCGTTGGTAAATGTGCTTGGAGGCAAACCTAATGACCTTAGTTCCATCCCTGGAACTCATGTGCTAGAAGGAGAGAATCAACTTCCCCAAGTTGCCCTCTCACCTCTGCATGCACAGCATGGCATATGTGCACCCACACACATACTTGCTCAAACACACAATAAACAAAATATTTAAATCTCATCTTTCTACTTACTCTATTCTACTTTAACAACTACTCAATGGAAAGTCAAAATTTATTCTTTAAAGATAATTAAGTATTGGTGAACTGTTGTATATTATTTTTTATTATTATTAAATTTATTTTATGTGTACGAGTGTATTGCTTGCATGTAGGTAAGTGCACCCGTGTTGTGTGATGCTCAGGAAGGACAGAAGAGCCCGTCAGATCCACAGTTGTTAGCTGCCATGTGGGTGCTGGGATTCAAACCCTGGCCTTATGCAAGAACAACCAGTGTTCTTAACTGCTGAGCCATCTCTCCATCCCCTAACTCTTGTATATATACACCTGTGATGAAATTTGGCCTGAAGTAAACCACTTTCAGGCTTCTGAATACTTTCTTATAATCACATAGGATTGATTGGCCCACTTTCCCATTTTAGGAAGTTTTGTGATAATGTGTGAAGTAGTGTTTACTAGAGAAACTTACTGAACTCATTTCCCAGAGTGCATTTGGGGGCTGATTCTCTAGGTACCTCTGTGAGTATAGAAGAGGTTCATAAACTTGGAGAAGCACTAGAGTTCAGAAATGCCGTAATATTGTCATAAGTCATTTATTCCAAGTGAACGATTCTTACCATTTTTGTTTGTGAAGTTTCTCTAATATTAACTTGTCTGATGCCAGCAAAGCTCAACATTTGTGAGAAGAAATTCCTAAGGACAAGCAACCTTATTGATTGCTAATATTAATGCTCTTTTGTATTGTAAGTGGTAGGTTTTTGTTATGACAGGTAGTAGGGATCCCCTCAAAAGAAAAATTGGAATGGCCCAGCGCTCCATTTTACTCCTATGCACTAATATGTGAAGTATTCCTACTATGCTGTTCCCTATTGGAGTAGCTCAGTGCTAGTATTGGAACTGATGTGTCCTGGAATAAATGTGTGTAGACCACAGAACGATGAGAGCATCTTGTCAGCTCTGTGTAGATTCATAGCTCTGTTAGTCTTACCCATTCTTTTATACAAATATGGGATGTTTTAGGACATGGTGGCCTTTGAGGATGTGGTTGTGAACTTTACTGATGAAGAATGGGCTATGCTGGATCCTTACCAGAAGAATCTGTATACAGATGTGATGCTGGAAACCTGCAGGAACCTCCTTGCTGTAGGTAGGAATATCGTTATCCTTCACTTATCAAACTAGGGGACAAGTGCTTCTTGGTTATCAGTGTTCTGAACTTTAGAATGTGGAAAGGAAAGTATTTACTGAGTAAATCAGCCATGGTTACAATGTATGTTGAAATAAAAAAATTAATGATTCTTCTGTAGTTTAGAATAAATTTTCTGGGTCTGCATTTTAGGAATCAGATGGGAAGACCAGAACATTGAAGACCATTATAAAAATCCTAGAAGCAGTTTAAGGTAATTTGCATGGACAAATGGCAGAAAATGTCCCTTGTAGGAACCTTAATGTGCAGTGAAAATTAAGGACAAACAAAACAAATAAGCACTTTAAATTTATTAACCATTAGAAATTTTTCACTAAAAAATATGTAGTGCAGTGTAAAAAAAGCTGTTCATCTTTGTAAAACAAGTTACTTGGAAACAGTCCTAGGATATTGGATTTATGAATGTCACTGTTTTGATGATAGCTCCATGAGATCTATATAGATCCATCGATCCATTTTGTTCAGAGCATTTAGATATGGCAGAGTGTATAGATTTTCCCTGATTTTGAGAATAGTATGTGTTCAAAACATACTAATAAGCAAAGTCTTAGTTAAAACAACAATTACTAATGTGCTTCTCTCTGTCTCTTTCTGTCTTTGTCTCTCTTTTTATAATAGTTACAAGGTAGAGACATTCAATAAAAATAAAAGTGTTGAGTATTGAGATACCTTCACCTGGATAGCAAAAAAACAATGTGAATGCAATGAGTATAGAAAGGTTTTTATGTGTCATTCATTCTTTATTAGGCACATCCTATTTCACCTTAAATACATACTATATGAGTGTGAAGGTTATGGAAAGATGCAGTGAAAATGAACATTGTGGGCAGTACTGTAAACACTTTAACATGTATTGAAAAATATGTGAGTACCCAACTATGAATGAACCTTGTGAATGTGGGATATGTTTTAAATCCTTTGTTTTTTCACAGCTCATTGGGAATCCATCAACAGACTCACAGTGAAGAGAACTCCTGTGTATACACAGAATGTGGAAAGACCTCTGTTTATGGTAGTTCATTTCGCACACATCAAGGAACTCACACTGTAGAAAAACGTTATGAGTGTAATCAATGTGGTAAAGCTCTGAGTTCTTCCACTTCCCTTCGGACACATGAAAGGCTTCATACTGGAGAAAGACCCTATGAATGTAAACAGTGTGGTAAGTCCTTCACCCGTAACAGTTCTTTTCACAGGCATAAAGTAACTCATGCTGGGGAAAAGCCCTATGAATGTAAACAATGTGGTAAATCTTTCATTTATCCTTATTTACTTCAAACACATGAAAGAACTCACAGTGGTGAAAAACCTTATAGGTGTAAACAGTGTGGTAAAACTTTTAGATGTCACAATTCCCTTAGAAATCATGAAGGAATTCATTCTGGAGAAAAACCGTATGAATGTAAAAGATGTGGTAAGGCCTTTAGATGTCATAGTTCCCTTCGATTACACGAAAGAACTCACACTGGAGAAAAACCCTATGAATGTAAACAATGTGGTAAAGCCTTTAGATGTCACAGTTCCCTTCGATTACATAAAAGAACTCATACGGGAGAGAAACCCTATGAATGTAAACAATGTGGAAAAGCCTTTAGACGACCTGGTTATCTTCGATTACATGAAAGAACTCATACTGGAGAAAAACCTTATCATTGTAAACAATGTGGTAAGGCCTTTAGTCATCATGGCTATCTTCCAGTACATGAAAGAATTCATACTGGAGAAAAACCCTATCAATGTAAACAGTGTGGTAAGGCCTTTAGACAACGTGGTTATCTTCGATTACATGAAAGAATTCATACTGGAGAAAAACCCTATCAGTGTAACCAATGTGGTAAAGCCTTTAGACTTCATAGTTCCCTTCAATTACATGAAGTAATTCATACTGGAAAAAAACCCTATGAGTGTAAACAATGTGGCAAAGTCTTTAGGTATCACTATTCCTTTCGATTACATGAAAGAGGTCATACTGGAGAAAAACCTTACGAATGTAAACAATGTGGTAAGTCCTTTGTTTATCGTTACTTCCTTCAAATACATGAAAGAACCCATACTGTTCAAAAACCCTATGAATGTAAACAGTGTGGTAAAGCTTTTAAGGGTCATAGTTCCCTTCGAAGACATCAAGGAATCCATGCTTTTCAAAAACCGTATGAATGTAAACAATTTGATAAAGCTTTCATTTATCCTTATTCACTTAAAACACATGGATGAACTCACACTGGTGAAAAACCCTTGAATATTAGTTTGGTAATGTCTATAGAGGTCACAGTTCCTTTCTAAGACATGAAATCTCATGGTACAAGATAAACTATTGGTGTGTACAATGTGCAGTAACTTTCAGCCTTTGAATTTCCCTTCAAATGCATCGAAAACCTTATAGGTGGAATATTTAATGAAGTGAAAATGGTGAGACCTTCAGTGTTTATAATTTGTTCAGATCATGGAATGACACACACTGTACAAAAGTCTGATGTATGTAAGAAATATGTTAAGATCTTCATTATTATTTGAAGATATATAATGACTCATTCCAGAGGAAAACACTTTGGATGAATGAAATATGGGAATAAATTCATATGTATGAAATATTCATTTGTTTCTCATCTAATCAAAGACACAAGAAAACTGATAATGGAGACAGACCTTACAAGAAATGAACACTATGGGACTAGAGAGATGACTCAGCAGTCAAGAGCACTGGCTGCTCCTGCAAAGAACCTGGGTTCAATTCCCAGCACCCACAAGGCAGCTAACAATCGTCTGTGTGTAACTCCAGTTCCAGGGACTCTGATACCCTTTTCTGGCCTCTGTGTGTAGTGCATAACATAGCACTTACATGCAGGCAAAATACTCATACACGTAAAATAAATAAAACTTAAAAAAAGAAATGGATACTGCATTGAAACTCTAGCCATTTGGAAAATAAATGGTTTTTTTTGTTGTTGTTGTTGTTGGTGGTTTTTTTTTAAGTACAATATAAGTGACTTCAGAACTCCTATAGAAAGGAAATTTGTATATTTGATATTGAAATCCTGATACAAATTAATACAAAATGCCAAAAATTTTATATGAATAAATATATTCAAATTATGAGTGTGTTGTATATCACTTAGTTGTCTTTAAAGAAGGTCTCTGCTAAAATTTGTAGTGGATTCATCAAATCATTGCTACTTGGGTTTTTGAGGTGTAAGGATCACAAGTTGAAAACATGCTTGGGCAAATTAGTGTAGTCCTGTCTCAAAAAGTGGGTAACTATTGGGTATATAGCTAGTCAAAAGTTCTTGTCTACCATATGTATGGCTCTGTGATCCATCCTCAATACTGCTAAAAATATTTATAGTTCAAGAAAAATACTATATGTTCATTCATTTGGATTTTCTATATTTCCACAGATTGCTGATTAATTTTTTGATTGATTTTTATATTATGTGTATGAATGTTTTGCCTGTATGTAAGTGCACTGGTATTGTGCAGTGTCTGCAGAGGCCAAAAAAGGTTGTTGGATTCCCTGGAACTGCAGTTGTGGATGGTGGTTAGCCACCATGTGGGCGCTGTGAATCTAACCCAGGTTCTCTGCAAGAGCAGCCAGTGCTCTTAACTGCTGAGCCATCTCTCCAGCTCCAGATTTCTGAAGAAATTGTGCATATACTTTGTTACATTTATAAGTGTCCCTCTTTTCAGTTTTATTTTAACTGGAATTTTTATTAGTGTATATTAATTGTACATGGTAATAGATTGTGGTTTTGTTACTGTCTAAGGGTCCTGATCAGTTTTATTTTCTCTGCCAATTAAAGAATTAAAAGACAGTAAAATTCTCAGACATAAGAGGTAATGAACTTTATTAAACACATACATTCACACAGAGAGAAGACTGTGGAAACACAAGTGGAAAGGGAATTTGGAAATTGGAACATACAAAACCCCTTAGGGGGCCTGGCTCTTCAAAGCATTCTTGGTGGCACGGAGGTCACCCTCTCCTAATTTTGGATTGATTAGCTTAAAGATGAGATAACAAATAGACCATGAGTCCAAGCTGAGCTATGTCTAGGACTGTCCTTGGCTAATTTGGTCTGAACTAGTCAGCTGGAAGAGGGAGGGGCCCTGCCAGTGGGAGAAAAAAAGTTCAAGGCTTTGTTCCATGTGGAATAAAAGCAAATTTGCCATCTTTGTTACCAGTGACTGTCTGCTTGTCAGGGGTTTCGTCCCTTCACTTTACATTTCCATATGTACATATAATATTCACTGTTTCCTATATACTGTTTCTTTCCAAATTCTTAAAATCTCCCTTTTACTTCTCATTTTCCTAGATTCCACATATGAGAAATATACTTGTATTTGTGAGGTGAACTTAGTTCACATCCTGATCTCCAGTTCTGTTTTCTGGCAAATAATTTCATTGTTTTTCATGATGGAATGAAACATAATTGTGTATATATTCACATTTTCTTAAGCATGCATTTGTAGATGGGCACCTATCCTGATTCAAAAAGTTGATTATTGAATCCAGGTGTTGAAGCACATGTCTTTAATGGCAGCTCTTGGGAGGGCAGAGGCATTTCTGTAACTTTGAGGCCAGCCTGCTCTGCCTAGCAGGTTCTAGGCCGCTTTTTTAAATGTTTTAAAAAGTTGGTAATTGTGAATATTTTAAATGAACACTGTTATGCAGGTATCTCTGTCTCCATCCCCAGTGCCATTTATGTGGATCTTGGGCGTCAAACTCAGGGCCTCATGCTTTCACAGTGAGTTTACCTCTCAGCTCCTTGTAAGCACTCCGTTTCACAAATGATTTGGGGTATGAGAAAAGATAGTATTTGAGGAAATGTTATTCAGTGGTTTGATGGGTAAATGTCATGTCATGATGTAGTATTTATACGATTCCAAGATTGTCTATAGGGAGAATCCTAACACTTCCAAAGAGGAAAGTCAGGTACAGTATGGAAAAAAGAAACAAAACAAAACCCAGTAAATGTCAGGACTGTTTAGTCAGCAAGATTTTTTATTTGTTTTGTTTTGTTTTGATTTTTCTGTTTGTTTTTTTGGGACAGAGTCTCACTATGTAGCCTTGCCTGGCCTGGAATTCTTTGTAGACCAGGCTGGCCTGGAACGCACATAGATCTGCCTGCCTCCACCTTCCCGGCTTAGTAAGGTTTTAGCAGTCCAGTGCAGTCCTAGCCATGTTAATAGTTTGGGGCAACAGGAAAAATGCACTGTGTGTGAGAGCGCACTGTAATCTAAGCATTTAGCATGATGATGCAGGAGGGCTGCAAGTTCAAGGCCTTCCTGGACAAGATAGCAAATCCTTGTTTCAGAAAGAACATATGCTTCTGTGTATTTGCTGGCCTTAATTAAATATTAGCAATTTCTCCTACAGTGTTGAAATAGCTACAGATTCTGGAAAAGGAAGTGATTACAGCTCAAGACATTACAACTGAAAATGTCATTTATGCACTCTGTTCTTATATTCCAAGGTTTAATGGGCATAAACTTTACAAAACTAACTCTGGATGTATTTCATTTTTATTTGAGACAATAAACTTTACAAAACTAACTCTGGATGTATTTCATTTTTATTTGAGACAATTGTCATATAAAGCTTTCTACCTTGATCAAAGAATTAGTTATTAAAACCATAGAGGAAAAGTTGTGGTTGAGAAAATTTACTTTCCAAAACTGAGCTCTTTCCAAATCATTCCTGAATTACTCACAATAAAAAAGGCATGGGTGGGGGAAGGGGAATGATTGAGAACAAAGTTAGTGACACATGTAAGCTAACCTTAAAAAAAAAAAAAATAACGACCTTTCATTCAGAACAGGCAAAAATATTGGCAGTATTAAGGCCTTATTCAGTCAGAATCTCCAAAGGGACTGTTGTACAGTTCTCTGGACTGAGACAGATGCCCTCTTCCTGAGCTCATCAGTGGCCGCTTGCCAAATATCATAGCTGAGATTATTGGCTGTTTATGGATTGCTCACCCTCCCGGAGGAGAGGCAGATACAGTCATAGGACCTTTCTGAGTATCTATTCATCCCTACCAATCTGTGGTGGGCAATTCAGCCCTAACTGCATGTGGCCTGTGGGACTGATATATATACAGACTGCAGAAGTCTGGGAGGGGGCCTTCATTTATGCAGTTATGGGAATGCCATCTTCAATGCTTGGGAGAAGACTGGTGAAGCCTTTGGGGGTGGGGGAGGACACACAGTCCTGTAAGAACCCCTTAGCTATTGCTCTCAAAGTAAGCCCAGTAAACTCATTGGTTTCCCAGAGTGTGCTTTGGTGGAATTGTACCTGTTTGTCATTGGGACCTTGCGGGGACAGGTGGATTCTGTTTACATTTCTTCCCTTGGAAAGAAGTTTTAACAACAAGGACATTGATACACTTATAGGGTGAGAAGATTTGTAAGCAAGTGCAGTGGACTTAAATCTTCATGAACATCTGAGTTCTCAGCCTGTATGCCAGAACAGGCACTCTGGTCTGCTGAGATCTCAGCCCCTACACCGATGGAAGGTGTAGGCCCTCTCAGGCTGTAGCAGAAAAATTTGTTTTTTATTTTAAATTACATTTTAATTTTGTGGTGTGTGTGTGTCTGTGTGTGTGAGACAGTGGTAGTCGGAGGACAACTTCCTAGAGTTAGTTTTCTTCCACCATGTGAGTCTTAGGAATTGAACTCAGGTTGTCAGGCCTAGTGACAAGTGCCTTTCCTCATTAAACCTCACAGGCTCAAGTTTTTAAATTTTAATAATAATGTAAAGTTAGAACTCAATTGGAAGGAAAATTTTATAGATTTCAGTATTTTGAAATCCTAATACAAATAAGTGCAAAATGCTCAAAATTTCACATGAATATATTTAACTTATGACTGTATTGTTGGCCAGTTGTCTTTTTGCAGACTTGGGTTACAATCCCAGCATCCATATGATGGCTAACCATCTTTTACTCTAGTTCCAGGTGTCCAACACCCACTTTTGTCCTCTGTGAACACTGCACGTCATGGGTGTGCTTACACACGTGGAGGCATAACATTCATACACATAAAATAAAAGATATTTTGAGCCAGGTGTGGTGGCACACGCCTTTAATCCCAGCACTTGGGAGGTGGAGGCAGGCGGATCTTTGTGAGTTCAAGGCCAGCCTGGTCCACATAGTTCCAGGACAGCTGGGGCTACAGGGAGACCCTGTCTCAAAAAGACCAAAAAAAAAAATATGTATATTTTTAATTTTATGTGTATGAGTATATTGCCTGCCTGCATGTTTATAAGTGCTCCCGAGTTGTGCAAATGGCTTGCAGAGTCAGAAGAGGGCATTGGATTCTCCTGGAGCTGGCATTACGGACTGTTGTTAGCTGCCATGTGGGTGCTGGGATTCTAAGTCAGGTCTTCTACAAGAGCAGCCAGTGCTCTTAACTACTGAGCTGCCTCTCCAGCTCTCCAGTTGTTTGTCATTATATAATTATTAATGTGACTGTGTTTCCCCAGGGCACTAAACAACATACTTGAAGCTCACTGCATTTGTCTTTCTGCCTGCCTCTTCCACAAGACTCCTTGAGCCTTGGAGGGCGTGACATAGATGTAGAACAATCAATCCCCCACTGTGGTGAAATACTGAACTCTTGGGCCTTTTTATCATTTGTTTCCAAGACATGGCTGTTGATTCATCTAAGTGACATTTCTCCTACTATAAAGACAAATGAAAAGAAGCAGAAGCATCTAAACGAACATTGACTGTTGTAATAATCTAACCTATGGGTGTAAACGCAAATGCTTAGAAGATACCTTAACAGGTGGGTCGCATTCATCTGACAACAATTGCAGTGGCTTCCCCACTGGGCCGTATGATTTCCCCTGCCATTGGGGGTTAGCTTGGGTTGTACCAGATGTGTGTTTCTTCCCAAGGAGCAAACCTTAAATCCAATTAGAAATTTGTTGGTTGTACATAACATATAACACTAGCTGCACCATTATTCCACCACCAGGAACATCTTGCTTGGCATGTTGATAGTGTAGCATGCAGGGGTCCATCTTTAAGCAGAACTTTTGGGGACCTAGTGATTCTGATAAGCACCTCCTGGTGCTATGGCCACCAGTCATCTGGTGGCAGTGAATTTCCACCTTGGTCTCAGCTTGATCTCTCCCTTCCCTGTGCTCACATCATGCAGTGTCTTCAGCAATAGGGACTTATTGGCTCTTTCTGGTATGCAACAAACATTAGTGGCAATAGCCTCTATCATTTTGAAGACCTCCAGGGTCTCTGTGGCCAACAGGGTCTCTGTGCCTCATGGGAGGCAACCCACCCCTAGTACTGGAATTTTTATTTAACAATTGTACAGTTTGTATACTTTTGGGGTGAGGGTTGAGACAAGGTCTCCCTGTAACCACAGTTGGCCTGTGTACTGTTCCTGGAACTCACTATGTAGACCAGGCTGGTCTTGACCTCACAGAGATCCATCTGCCTCTGCCTCCCAAGTGCTGGGACGACAGGTGTGCACCACCATGCCTGGCTATATTTTTTCTATTTTTAAAAATATTTTATCTTTATTTTATGTGTATAAGTGTATTGCCTGCATGTAGATAAGTGTACCTGTGTTGTGCAATGCCCAGGGAGGACAGAAAAGGCTGTCAGATTCCCTGGAACTGGAGTTACGGACAGTTAGCTGCCATGTGGGTGCTGGGATTTGAACCCAGGTCTTCTGCAAGAACAGTGTTCTTAACTGCTGAGCCATCTCTCCAGCCCTCTATTTTTATAAGATATGTGTTGTTTACTCTGGCATCTACAGGTTCAGACTGCTGTAGATTTTCACAACTGTTCTGGTGGGTATCACTTGTGCCTTATCCAACTATAAAGCCCCCAAGAATTCCACAGCTATAGCTGACCTTTGTTTCTTCAGGTGTAATTGATATCTCTCAAATGGGTTTTACATCTGTAAAATACGCAGAAGTTAATGTTACATACTAAATCAAACAGACAAGGCCTTATACAGCATGGAAATCGATTTTATCCATTTGTATTAACTGTTTTCTCAACAGATCTATGTTGGGCACAGTAGCATGGATAAGAGGCATTAGCTTAGTTCTTTATTATCTTTAGTTATCTTTTTGGAGTCATTCTGCATCCTGGGGATTTTAGGTGGCTCTTCCCTGTATTTTTTATCCTTGATAAACTCATTGGGGCTGGCTCAAGTTGCCTGATTCTGGTCAAGGAGGACTAGAGCCCCTCTTGTCCCTGCTGCACCTATTGGTTAGCAGGTGGGCCAGGTAGGCCCTGGGTCTGCCTCCTGGCTGTAGCCATATCTGTTGTCTTTCCATTGACCATGGCTGCTGGGGGAGGCCCTGGCTTGAAAAACTGCTTCTACTCCTAGCATAACTTTTTCCAGGAGAGAAATGTACCTTGTTTAAACTTTGGGGGTTCTTACCCACTCCTGGGACAGTTTTTATCTTTTGTATGCCTTTTGTTCCTCAGGTTTTAAAGCCGTCCATAAGCTCCTTAGTGTAGAATTTGGCTTTTTGTAGCTTGCCACTTGGAGGACAGGTGTATACAACAGAAGACAACAATAAAGCTGAAGAAGTCATGGCAAAGTCCCCCCTGCCTTCAAAGGCAGAACATCAGGGCACTAAACAACATACTCGAAACTCAGTTTGACTCCCATTTCCCCAATCATAGATGTCTAACTTTGTGGTGAGGCACCTCAGGACTGATCAGCTACTCCATGATACAGCCTTACCTGCTCCCAGGAACTGTAACCAAGAGGCAGTTGGCTCAGAGTGTGGGCCCAGCGGCACCAATATGTGTGAGTTTGAGGAAAAGGTCAACATGTACCTGGCCGATCTTGCTGTTTTTTGCCTCTTTACTTCCCATTCTTCACTTGGCTTGCACTTGCAGGAAGAAACTGTTGGGAACGTTTCAACCCCTAAGCACACAATGATGCAGATTTTCTGTATAAGAGCTTACCCTGAGAGAGGCTTGAGACTGCTCTTGGGATCTAATGCCCAGTATAGTTGCCAGCTGGTGAGACTTTCTTCTAGCAGTTTTCTGTGTCTGTGTGGTCTCTGGTGAGACAGCCTCACAACTTAATCACTGAGAAGTGTAAAGTTATGTAATACCATTATCTTGGAAATTCAAAGGCAAATGGAACACAGTAACTCAGTTTTCTTGATGAAGTGACCTACAATGTCAAAATAGAATTTGCTGAATTTTATTTATACCAGGATGAACTGAAGTACTTAAAAAATTTCCTAGTTACCCAAAGTACTATGAAAACCAATATATAGAGGCTAGGAATGTTGCTAAGTTGGTAGAGTTCTTGCCTACCAGACACAAAATGATGAGTGTAATGGTGCATGCCTGTAATTCCAGCACTCAGAAGGCATAGGCAAGATAACTAGAAGTTCAGGGTTGCCCTTCACTATGTAACTAATTTGAGGCAAGTCGACTTTCCCTCAAATGAAAAAAAATTAGTATGGAAGTTCTTCAAATAATGAAAACAGAATTTCCTATGAACCATCTTGTACCACTTCTGAAACCAAAGGAATCAAAAATCAACTTAGATATCTGTGTAGCAATGTTTAGCTGAAGTATATGCAATAATCTTTTCAAATCAGATGAATGTTAAAATATGGCAAATATATACAAAACAGGATTTTATTTAGCCATAAAAATTATGCTCTTTGCAAAAACAATGGAACTGGAGCCAAAATGATGGTACATGGAATGAACTCATCTCACAATGACAAGTATCACATAGTTTGTCTCATATGTGGAATCTAGGAAAAATAGATATGAAAGTAAAATACTTGGAATTTATAAGGGAAAGGTGAAAAAGGAAAGAGGGAAATGGATATTATATGCAGTTGGAAATGTAATAAAAGCTTACCTTATATAAATATATTAATAAAATGCCAATGGCAGCAATACACAAAAGTGATATAGACTGGTAGTGGTGGTGTATGCCTTTAATCTCTGTACTCAGGAGACGGAGGGAGGCAGTTTTCTGATTTTGAGGCCAGCCTGGTCTACATAGCAAGTTCCAGACCAGCTAGAGCTATACAGTGAGACCT
>NW_008342631.1:172332-186274 GCF_000622305.1 Nannospalax galili | reverse complement strand
ACATGGTGGCTAACAACCATCCATAACTCCAGTTCCAGGGGTTCTGATGCCTTCTGACCTCCACGGGCATTGCACAACATGGGTGCACTTACATGCAGGCAAAACACTCATACACATAAAATAAAAATAATAAAATATTTTTTAAAATCAAGGAAAATCTAAATAAGTTTTCTTTTTCATAATCTGCAAAAGAGGGGAGCATTCCTAGGGATTGAACTTGAGGCCCTGTGCATGCTAGTCAAGAACTATACCATTAAGCTATGCCCTCATATACCCTGAGCACTCTTCCACTTTTCCTTATGTGGTTTTGTTTTGGTGCTGCAGAGCTTCTGTTTTGGTGGTACATAGGTTCCTATCAAATCTAGGACCTCACATATAAGTGCTCTTCCACTGAGCCACACTCCCAATCATCTCTTCCACTTATTTTATTCCACTAAATTAAAGTTAATTGTAAAACTTGTGCAAAGTATCATCGGTGTCTTTTGCAATGTGACCAGTCATTACGAACAAATGCCATTCTTTTTATTTTTGTTCATTTGTTCAGATAGGGTCCCCCAGTAGCTATAGCCCTGGCTGACCTGGAACTTGCTATGTAGACCAGGCTAGCCTCAATCTCAGAGATCAGCTTGCCTCTGTCTCCCGAGTGCCAGGATTAAAAGCATGTACCATCACAATCAGATTAGTCTTTAACTCCAGAACAAGTGTGGCCATTCCTAGCAGAGAGAAGAAAGCACATGAAATTCACTTTGTGTTATACACAAAATAGGGGGAAAGTGAAATTGATTTTAGGCTGTTCATCCATGTAAGTGAAATTTGATCATTTATATGTCTGCTGAGATTCCCTGTGCAGAAGTCAGAATGCTTCATTTACATTTACAGTATGCATTCTTATAGAAACATTGAAGAGTTTCTATTCAACTCCCAAATTTATGCCCTTTTTCTAATCCTACAAATTCTTGGCATCTTTAACCTGAGCAGGGAAGTCTGGTCATTGAATGATTTGTTGAAAAGCAGTTAATTTTTACTTCTGGAGCATTTCCCCCTTCCCAGTATGTTTGGTAGGATGAAGAAGAAGGACAAGGAGGAGGAGGAGGAAAGAGGGAAGAAGAAGGAGGAGGAGGGGGAGGGGGAGGAGGAAGAAAAAACCAATAGAAAAAGAATTTATTACATTGGTTTCGTGACTGAGTCATACTGTCCAGTAATGGCTGTCTCCACACTGGAGAGGCAGAGAAACTAGTAGCTGCTAAATCCACAGGTTGGACACCTCAGTAGTCTCCACACATTCTGCAGACTTGGAGGTCCTTGAAGTATCTTTAGCTGAATAAATGGAGCCTCATATCGGGGGGATAATATCAGCAGCTATAGATGCACATGTCTAGGAAAGAAGGACAAGTAGGGCTTTTATTTTCTGGGACTGCCCATTGTATGGTGTCCACATTGAAGACAGGTGTCTACCCCTCTGTCAGTATTCTCTTGAAACACCCTAAACATATTAGGAGGCATGTCTCCTAGATTAATTCTAACTCCTATCAGTTTGACAATTAAAATCAATTATCACAGGCTGGAAAGTTGGTTCAAGAGGTAGCAGTGCTTACTTTCTTTTCCAGAGCACCTGAGTACAGATCCCAGCACCCACATCATGTGACTAAAAACTACCTGTAACTCCAGCTAAATGGGACCCAAACCAGTGTATTGGTACCGTGGACACTCATAAAAATACAACACACACACACACACACACACACACACACACACACACACACACACAAATGAAAATCATCACAACATTCCTTGTGAACATCACACTCAACCAAAGCTCCTTATGTCATGCTTCAAATGAAGATAATAACAAGCTCATAATTCTACAAATATGAAAGAACTGTACAACATACAAATGAAAACACACCAATTCTTCCCCCAGAATAGATGGCAAAGTACTCTAGGAATGCTTTCTCTTTTCCTATCTCATGAATTGAGTATGATGATATATATGTAACAATACTAAGTACTAATATTAATTCATTTGAGGTTATATTCTATGGCAACAGAATACAAGAAGTAAAAAATCAGCTATGCATATTACTATATATATGTACAAATATTCTATATTCTTAATTAAATAAGAGACATATACAATTACAGCCTTTGTTTCTGTAACTGGTCATGTGTCCATAGCTAGTATTTGTAATCTACTAACCTTCACATAGTCCCTTGTGCTAGCCTTCCCATAACTCCATCAACCTCAGCAAACACCTTAGCAGGACTTGGTTCTTTACCTGGAGGGGTGACCCATATCCTCACTCCAGAAGTGTCTGGGCCATCATCCTACCTTGATGAGGCTGTTTTAGAATGACCTTAGTCACAGACATAACATCACTGTAATTACCTAAAGGATCTCATGAATTCTAGTAATATTCTAAGAGTATTTTAATACTATTTCTTGCTAGGTTGAAGGGCAGTCATCAAATTTCAATGTGGTAGTCTGGATCACCCATCCCTGCTGCTACTCATTCCTTATTTAAATTTTTGTTTGTGGGACTGCAGAGATGACTTAGTTAAGAGCACCGGCTGTTCTTGCACAAGACCTGGGTTCGAATTCCAACACCCACATGGTGGCTAACTGTTCATAACTCCAGTTCCAGGTGATCTGACACCCTGTTCTGTCCTGTGTGGGCATTGCAGACGGGGGTGCACTTATATAACTGCAGGAAATACACACATGTGCACAAAAATACAAATAATAAAACATTAAACATTTTTGTTTGTTTGGAAATAGGGTCTCACTGCAGCCACAGGTGGCCTGGAACTCACTACATAGACCAGGCTGGCTTCAATCTTACAGAGATCCACCTGCCTCTGCCTCCTGAGTGCTGGGATTAAAGGCATGTGACACCACACCCAGCTCCCTTATTTAAACATTTTTTATTGGGGGCTGGAGAGATGGCTCAGCAATTAAGAGCACTGATGGCTCTTGCAGAGGACCTGGGTTTGATTCTGTCCTGTGCAAGAGCAATCAGTGCTCTTAACCACTGAGCCATCTCTCCAGCCCTCCTGCTCTACTTTTAAAAGATATATCTGGGGCTGGAGAGATGGCTCAGCGGTTAAGAGCACTGACTGCTCTTGCAGAGGACCTGGGTTTGATTCCC
Source organism: Nannospalax galili (assembly GCF_000622305.1). Classification (NCBI taxonomy): domain Eukaryota; kingdom Metazoa; phylum Chordata; class Mammalia; order Rodentia; family Spalacidae; genus Nannospalax; species Nannospalax galili. The sequence goes on along the minus strand of NW_008342631.1, from coordinate 183,128 downwards.
AGCACCCACATGGCAGCTACGAACCGTCCTTAACTCCAGTTCCAATCTGAAGCCCTCTTCTGACCTCCATGGCATTGCACAACACAGGTGCACTCACATACATGCAGGCAATACACTCATACACATAAAATAACATTAAAAAAAGAAATTGTATGTATACGATTGTGTGTGAATGTGGGCACACATATGTCATAGCTCATGTGTGAAGGTCAAAGGACAATGTCCAGTGTTAGTCCTTGCTTTGCACCTTATTTCTGAGTCTCTGTTGTTTTTCCATGGTGTACACCATGCTAACTGGCCTGCAGTCTTCCAAGTATTCTCATTTCTCTGCCTCCCATCTTCTTGTACCAGGGCTTGTACAGATGCACGTTTTGCTTTTGCATCTGACTGTTACACGAGTTCTGGGGATTGAAACTGAGGTCCTCGTGTTTGCATAGCAAACTCTTTTGTTCACTGATCCGTCTCCCCAGCCTCTTTGTTCAGTGGTATAGGGATCTCAAAGTGGGCAGGGTTAAGTATTAGCTTTTAGTTTAATGCATTTTTTTTTGCCTCCTCTTAGATGCATATTGACATCTACAACCAATACTTCTAGGCTAGCAGAGCATAAAGTCAAGGAAACAGGAAGCAAAAATTTTGCCAGTGAGTCACTAGTGGTGGTAGTGAGTGGTACCATTCCCGTCTCCTCTCCATTTCTAGAGTCCTGAATCCTAGATATTGGAGAAAAATATATTAGGTGAAGACTCAGAGCATATACAGCCTTTTGAAGAACCTTGACTCAGTCCTCCAAGTTTTTGTCATTTAGTTGGTGGTATAACCACATCTTTAAAAAGTCATTAAACCATACTGTCAAAGCCAACTACCTCAGGATGGCAGGGAACATCCTAAGACCAGAGAAGCCACATGTGTAAGGCCAATGTCACAGTCCTTGGACCATGAAGGAGATTCTTGATCAGAAGCAGTGCTATGTGGAATAGCATTGTGGTAGATCAGGCATTCTGTAAGTAAATGCATGTTAGTTTTGGCAAGAGCACTATTTGGAGGAAAGGCAAATTCATACCAAGATTAAAAGTCTACTGCAGCACAATGTCATCAATCTGCCACAAAGTCACTGGCTGGAGACCAAGAGGAATGGTGTCAAATTTCACACTTAGTTGGTTGCAGCTGATGGCTCATGTGGAACTCAGCAGCAACGATACCCAGGTGAGCATTGGTGGTTGGTAGTCCAGGTTGCTGAGTCCACATGCCACCTGTATCCTCCTACCATAGCTACTTTGTTCATGGGCCCCTTGAGCAAAGAAACAGACATCAAAAGCAGTTGATTACTGTCCATAGAAAGGACACTGTGTGCCTCATTATTGAAGTCCTCTTCTGCTGAGGTGACCTTTTGGTGAGCACTTACATGAAACACAAAAGCCACATCTGTTGTTTGAATGTAAAGTGAATCCTATCAGCTCATGTTTGGGACACTTGAAGTGTATGTGTGAGTGTGTGTGTGTGGCTCAGGAGGTGGGTCTTGAAGTGAAATTTACCTGGGGGAAGTGCTTCATTGGGGCAGACTTCAACATTTCCTAGTCCAGCCCCAATTCCTATAGACTCATTGTGGCCAAATGCCTTGTCTTCTGCCACCATGCCTTCCGTACTATGTGGGATAGATCCCCTTAATTGATAAGCCCAAATAAACCCTTCCTTTAGTTGCTTCTTAGGTATTTGATCATCAAGACAAATAAGTAACATAGAAATTGGTACTGAGATATGGTGCTGTTCCTGTGATAAACCTGACCATCGAGCCCTTAAGCTTTTGGAAATGGATTGTGGGAGGAATGTGGATGTGTTTGGAGCTTCAGGCTAGAAGTGCTATAAGCAGTGCTTTATGTGCCATCCTGCTGTGAGTTTGGAAGACTAGAATGCCAAGAGATATGCAGTCAGTGTATCTCCAGCTAATGTGATTTCACAGGGAACACGGACTCATTGCAAAGTGGGCTAGAGACCATTTGTGTTACATTCTGATAAAGAATCTGCCTTCTGAGCCAGGCATAGTGGCACATACCTTTAATCCTAGCACTCGGGAGGCAGAGGCAGGTGGATCTCTGTGAGTTCAAGTCTGGCCTGGTTTACATAGTGAATTCCAGGACAGCTTGTGTTTGTGCCAGACATGGTGGCTCACACTTACAGTCCCAGGACTTGGGAGGCTGAAGCAGGAAAGTGATGTCAGTCCAGGCCAGCATGGGCTGCAAAGTGAGCTTGAGGCTAGCCTAGAATAAACCAAAAAAAACGAAAAAAAAAAAAAAAAAAAAAAAAAAAGAAAAGCTGCCTTCTGCCTGTGTGCTGAGGATTTGAGTGTTTGAGTGAGGCTGAATTAAGAAGTAATTGTTTAATTTGTATGGTGGAGAAATTTCAAGACAGGATGGCATCCAGACTCCATGGTTATGGCTTAATGTTTTTATCCCATCCCAGTGAGAGACCAACATATGGAAGAGGAAGATGTGATTAAAAAAAAAAGTTCCATTTAGTAGAGAAAACTGGTTTTAAAGTTTCAAGCAAGACAGGTGAGGAAGCATATGTAATTGTAATGTGTACCATTAAAATAAAAATCTAGTGTTCTGTCATGAGGCAAAACTCCAGCCATTTAAGGTTTCAAGTTCTGTACATGAAATTCATTTGAAAGGCGAGTCTCAACAGTATTCCACTGAAGGCATTTCCTTTGTGAAAGCAATTGAATAGAGTCCACTTCAGGTGTGGTCCATGGTGGCCACGTCACCTCTCAAGATGGGAATAGAACCTGGAAACTTTAGCCACATGATGATGGTTTTGCAAACAAAACAAATAAAGACTAAGGGGGTGATGGAGTCTTGTATCAAGGTTCCAGAGAAAGAACCACAGAATGTGTCAGGCAATGTGTGATACAGTCAAATGCACAAATTTAGTTGTGAAGCTGAAGTTGAAACCCAAGTTACAATGGAGATTCTAAGATGTTGGGAGATGCCATGACCAATTTAGGGGCCGTGAGAAAAGCTAGTGATGGAGGGGTTGGGTGGACTGGAGAGATGGTTCAGTACTTGCTGCTCTTAGGACACAAGTTCAGTTCCCAGCATCCACATGAGGCTGCTCATAACCACTTGTTATTCCTGTTCAAGGGATTCATTTGCCTTCTTTTGGCCTCTACAGGTACCTGGATACACATGGTGCACATACATATACTCAGCACATACACATAAATCTTTAAAAACTACAGTCATGAAATGAAGCTTCTACAGATAGAACTGAAATGGGAGGCTACACACACTTGTTGGAGCCTAGATGCTTCCATAGGAGCCCCAGATGCTTGGCATGGTTTTGACACTGGCCCTATGAGCTTCCATCTTGCTTTGGCCCAATGATTCCTTCCTATGCCCCCATACCTCTTGGAATGGGAATATTTACTCTGTGCCATTGTAGGCTGGAAGGAAACAACTTTCATGAGGGCTCACATTTATGAAAGTGCCTTGAATCTCAGAAGATATTGGACTTTTGAATGGTATTTGGATTGTTAAAGCCATAGGGGCCTTTGGCATTTCAATGAAGGCACTTTGTATTATCAGCCAGGAACTAACGGAGGTCATGGGTAAGATGTGATTCAAATGTAAAATATGCCCCCATTGGCTCATGTACTTGAATTTTCCATCTCAAGCTGGGGAAGGCATTGAGGTGAGGCCTCCCTAAAGGAAATGTCTCTGGGGGCATCACTTGAGGTTTATAAGCCTGGCTCTAATTTTATTCTACGCTGCTTCCTGACCCCAGGCACAATGTGACCAGATGTTTTGTGTTCCTGTCACTATGCTATCACTATCATGATGTACATCCTGGAAATTATTCCAGAATAAATATTTCCTCTTTAAGTTGTTTCTTGTCAGGTGCTTCATCAGAGCAATGAGAAAAGTATCTGATACAGTGTTGTCTGACCATTTGGAATATCTTAACTCATCGACTTAACTCTTCCCAAATATTTTGGATCAATTTTCCAATCTTACTACTTCTACTTCTGAGTCTTCAATCAGAGCCAAATGATTGGCCTTCACCCAGTAATCAGTAGATGATCACACATCTGGACATTTCTCCTTCAATGGAAAATGTACGACCATGTGCACGGATAGAAGTGATGCCATTGTGAAGATTCCCCTTCAGTATTATCTTTTAGGGTTGTTCCTGAAAGGGAGTATAATGCTGCAGTTGTCCACTTTTGGGTGGCGGCTGCAGTGTGCAGAACTTTCTGTAAACCAGATCATAACATTCTCTTCCTTAGTCAGTTGATTGTAAGCACACACCACGATGTTCATAGGTACATGCTTGTGGACAGGCAAAAGCATTTCCACCTTCAGGACCTGCTCAGGCCTGATTACATACACACCACATGTATTTGAGGATGGATTACACCTGTGCACATCCAATTTTTATCACTTGATGGATCAGATAACATTCATTTGATGATGGGCAGGTGAGGTACATGGTAACTTAGTGGCCCATTGTCAGGATTTCAATTTATTAAAAAAATACTTTAAAAATGATGTGTATGACTGTTTTGCCTGCATGTAAGTGTACCTATGTCATGCAGTATCCATGTGTCGAGAAATATGTATTAGGTCCCCTGGAACTAGAGTTACAGATGGTTTTGAGCTACCATGTCAGTGTTAGGAACTGGACTTGGGTTCTCTGTAACAGCAGCCAGTGCTCTTAACTGCTGAGCCATCTGACCAGCTCAAGCTTTCCATTTCTTTTTTGTTGTTCCTAAAGTTTATTCATGAATTCATAAAAAATATTCCAAATCAATGCATTTTAATCCTCTTCTTCCTCCTGGTTAATCTGGAAGTGATGTAATTCATAGCTCTTTTTGCTATTTACTATGAGTAACCAATCACGTAGCTTATTCTTCAAATATTTTTTTGGTGAGATAGTTTAAATACCTTTTGGAAAAAGGTACTTCAGAAATGAATGATCTTGCTCTTTCTCCTTTCGATGGTGACAACCCCTCCACCGAATTTCCCAGCCTTCCCATTCATTTTGATTCTCTCCTGGAAAAACTGCTCAAAATTGGCAGTATCCATGATTCCAGCTTCTACAGGGTGGGTGCAGTCAAGGGTGAACTTCAAAACCTGCTTTTTTTGCCCCCCCTCCCTTCACCATGGTGGCAGTGGAGGCAGAAAGGGCCCAAGTTTCAATTTCTATCAAGGCTACAAGATTATCTGTCAAAGGGAGAGTAGTTATCTGCAGATGACAACAGAGCCTTTCTCCCAAATCCCAAGGTCTTCCATAGATTAACTTGTGGTCTTTTAAAGGTTCTCAACAGCATTCCTATCTGCCATTGACACAGAATATCATTGGATCTGCTGAATTATATGGTCAAAGTCTCAATGAAGCCTGTAAAGCAGCCTTCTGTTTTGAGTCCCACTCAAAACTAGCATCTTTTCCAGCCCACTGGTTCATGGGCCAGAAAGCACTGTGCTTCTTTCTTGGTTGTAGGAGAGTCCTCAGAAGGGACACCTATTCATACCTTATACCATTTGCCTCAGAAAATTTTCTGAGGCAGAAGGCTCTTGTATTTGATTGGATTTATTTCTCATCCTTTGATGAAAAAACTACTTACCAACAAGTCCAGAATGGTTGCTACCTTCTTCTCAGGAAGATGCTAGAGGCTTGCTAGCCAGCCAGCCAGCCTAGCCAAAATAGTGAGCTTCATATTCAGTGAGAACCTGTGTCAAAAAATAGAGAGTGACAGAGGAAGATACCTAAATTTGACCTCGTTTCTAAAGGCACTTATACTTACATATGTGGACACACACACAGGGGAGCACACCAACACACATTTATACACATATGCATAAGTCAGCACACCAATACACAAGTGCACATGCACACACACTACATACACATATTAAAATGATTTTAAGACAGCATAGAGATATCTAACCCATCAAGTATTTTAGACAATCATCTAGAATACTTTACCCAAATTATAGTTTATTTAAAACAGCATTCATTGAGCCATGAGATGAAAATTTTGTTTTTACAAAATTTTTGTATTGGATACATAGATTTTGAAAAGGATTTTCTTTCAGAACTGGTTCTTGAATCAAATTTTACTCATTTTTTTTTAAGTAGCAAAAGGACAGAGCAATTAGAGGACATTAACATGCTTTATGGCAATTAAATAATGAATACTAAAAATCCTTTTATTAGACTATTTCCATGGATTTCGTTCCCAGGAATACTCATATTTGCAACTGGAAAATGTGAGCTTTTTATAAGTACTGTGACACATATAAAAATAATGATCTTTGTCAAATATGTGTCTTTAATTTCCTTCTCATAATGTAAGTTACAAAAGAGCACCTTTAGTAACATTTAGGATTTGGTTAAAATTAGTCTTTATATAATTGAAATCATGTTACATTATTAAATCTTACCAAGAGTATGATCTAGTATTTATAGGGTGATTAAACTTAAAATATGCTTTTCTTGCTAGGCATGGTGACATACACCTTTAATTCCAGCATTCAGGGGCAAAGGGAGGTGGATCTCTGTGAGACAGGCCAGACTGGTCTACATAAGTTCTAGGCCAGCTAGGGCTATAGGGAGACTGCATCTAAAAACAAACAAACCTGTTCTTATATCTTAAATGCTTAAAACAGTACCCAACTACCATTTCCTAGGCCAAAAGACTGGCCTATAGAGACCACTGTGCATGGTTTCTGGGAAGTTCCATATGAAATATACATGTATTTTGTCAATGTGAGTTCTTGCTATTAGGATGATGTTGTCCTTAATTTATTCCTAATGGATGATACAGTCTGTTATATCCGCCTAAGTTGGCATGTATTACATTAGGTTATCAAGATAAAACAAGTATTGTTCACAAAAGACACTATTAGATTTGGGATTTCAATGTTCATTGATTCATTATTTGTGTAATAGAAAACATTCATGTGATATATCTAATATAATGCTATACAAAGAAGTCTGACATATGCAGTATGAAAAAATGTCATTAGATTTTTTTTCTGCTTTTCAGGTATTTTATTAAAATATATTTTATTATTTTTGTGTATGAGTGCAAGTATATAAGTGCACCTCTGTTGTGCAATGCCCATGGAGGTCAGAGGAGGGCGTTGGATCCCTTGGAACTGGAGTTACAGATAGTTGTGAGCTGCTACCATGTAGGTTCTGGGAACCAAACCCAGATCCTCTGTGACAGCAGCCAGTGCTCTTAATTACTCTTCAGCACCCCCACCAATCTTTTTTGAGATAGGGTCTCCCTATGTAATCCTGGCTGGCTTTAAACCCAAAGATCCATCTGCCTCTGTCTCCTCAGTGCTAGGAGAGGCATGCACCATGGAAGGTTTTAAAAAAAAAATACAAGCTTTGTGCCTGGCATAGTGGCACACACCTTTAATCCCAGCACTTGAGAGGCAGAGGCAGGCAGATCTCTGTGAGTTCCAGGCCAGTTGGGACTACAGGGAAACTCTGTCTCAAAAGACAAAATGAACTCCCTTGCCGGGGTTATGCTCCACAACAAAAGAACACTGGACTTGATAACTGCTAAACTTTTCAAAAAAAAAAAAAAAAAAAAAAAAAAAAAAAAAGAAAAAAAAGAAAATGCAAATTTTTTGTCCAGTCTGACATCACTGTTCCTAATAGTACATCTTCTACAGTACTGGACATCCTCTTCTTCTCTCATTGGTCCTCCAGGGAAAAAGTAACTGTGTAATTTCCCCAGTTCTTGAGGAAAGCTTGCCTTTTGCATATAAAACTGCAATTACAGTGTTATATACAAAGTCTTTAGACACTGTCTGTATTTTTAGCTCCTGCCTTCTCTAAGATATTATAATGTACTAGGATAACTGAAAGGTGTGTTATCTTGGCCAGCTCTTGTTGGAACCTAACACTAAAACTCTCAGGCTGTTGTGAGGCCAACAAAAAATGTGCAAATGAGCAGTTTTCAAAATCCAAGCAACAATAAAGTATGTCTGAGACCAACTGTAATCTTAGGTTATTACATTATACCATAAATGTAACTTGGATTCAATTCTCTATTAAAGAAGTAACATTTTTTTCCCCAAAATATAAAGATGAGAGCAAGCCCAAAAAGTTGAAGCATGTCACACAAGTTCTGATTAAGTCAGACATCTATGGAGGGTAAAACTTAAAGATTCCCTGCACAAAACTCAACTCTAAATGAATCAAGGACCTCAACAGAAGTCCTGACACCCTGATTTTGATAGAGGAGAAAATAAAGAACACACTGGAACTTATAGGTATAGGAAAAGACTTTCTGAACAACACCCCAATAATGTGGGCATTATGATGAACCATTGACATATGGGACCGCCTGAAACTAAAAAGCAACTTTATGGCAAAGGACACCATTTTTTAAGTGAAGAGGCAGCCTACAGAATGGGGAAAAAAATCTTTATCAGCTATACTTCTGACAAAGGGTTAGTATCCAGAATATACAAAGAACTAAAACACTAAACATCTAAACGACAAAACAAACAAACAAACAAAAAACAAAACAAACAAACAAAAAACCCAATTAAAAACTGGGGCAAGGAGCTGAACAGGGAGTTCTCCAAAGATGAAATGCAAAAGGTGAGAAATAGTTTAAAAAATGAACATGTTTAGTTACTAGGAAAATGCAAATTAAAACTACTTTGACAATTCATTTTACTCTAGTCAGAAGAGCTAAGATTGAAAAAAAAAAGATGACAAGGACTGGTGAGGATGTGGAGAAAGGAGAACGCTCACTATTGGTGAGAGCACAAACTGGTGGAGCCACTAGAGAAATCAAAAAGCTAGGTTCCTCAAAAAGCTCGAAGTAGATCTACCATATGATCCAGCCATAGCACTCTTGGGCATGTACCCAAAGGACTCTGTATCCTACTGTAGTGCTACCTGATAATTTTAGAAACAACTATTATTTTATGGTGATACTAGTTATACGTAATACTATGTATTTGTGACTAGAAATATGTAGAGCAGTGTAAATTTTGTTTTTCAAGTCGGGGTCTTCCTGTAGCCTCAAGTGGCCTGGAACTCACTACATAGATCAGGTTGGACTTGAATTCAGAGATCCACGTGCCTCTGCCTGAGGAGTGCTGGGATCAAAGGCATGCATCACCTTGCGGAGCAGTCTAACCTTCATATATTATGCATAAGCCTGTACATTTACAGGCATATAAATTTAGTGCATGGAAAGATTAGGAAAACATTACCAAGTTTCTGTCCTCCAAACTAGAATTGTTACTGATTATAACTGTTTGCAGGCTGATGGTCATGTTTTTCAAATACAAAGTATTTTTTCAAATACAAGTATTTATTTTTCAAACTAAGCTTCTTGAATAACTTGGTTTTATTGTTTTGTATTTTTGTAAAACTGGAATTGCTTTCTGTTGACACTCTTATGCATTAACTTCTAGGAAAGGAAACTAAGGTCCATTTCATTAAGATAAATGTCACCTACAAGACACAGGGTTAAACTCTGGAATGGATTACATGTGGCATCAACCTAAAAGCCATTCCTTCTAGACCTCGGTTTGAATTTGATGACAAGAAGTTTTATTTGTATTTCCTCCTTAACATTTGTCACTTACAATCCCTCTAAGTAAGATCAGAGAATCAGGAGTGAAGTTCCACCCCTGCAACAAAAGCATTTAAGACCAAAACATCAGAATCGAAAATCAGTGATGTATCCCTGCTGCTGAAGGTAGTATGCTACACAGATATAACATCAGGCAATCTAAGGTACCAAGATGTCAATGTCACCCTGCTTCACCAGAAATTTTTTTCTTCTCCGTCTTACAGAGACTGAGTTCTGTTATATAAAACATGCTAGCCTCAAACTGAAAATCATTCTGCTTCCTGAGCACTGATGTTCTGTTTTTTTAACAAAATTATTCTTTAAAAAAATAAAATAAAATTGGAGCTGGGCATGGTGGCGCATGCCTTTAATCCCAGCACTTGGGAGGCAGAGGCAGGCAGATCTCTGTGAGTTCCAGGCCAGCTGGGGCTACTGGGAGACTGTCTCAAAAAGACCAAAAAAATAAGGGGGGGGGGGGAATAGGGGCACTTCTCTTGCAGAACTAGGTTTGCTTAGCAACACCCATATTAGGGAGCTCACAATCGCCCATATCTTCAGTTTTAGGGTATCTGACACTCGATTCTGTAGGTACCTGTACACACGTGGTGCACATAAACTGATACAGGCACAGATACATGTAAAAAAAGTATTTAAAAATTATAATCAAGGGGGCTGGAGAAATGGCTCAGCAGTTAAGAGCACTTGTTCTTCTTGTGATGGACCTGAGTTCTGTTTCCAGCACCCATATGGTGGTTAATATCCTTAACTCCTATTCCAGGTGATCTGATGCCCTCTCTGGCTTCTACTGGCACTGCATGTACGTGGTGTGCTTACATACATGCAAGCAAAACAACCATACTTTGTATTTTAATCAAGGAAAACAGAAAAAACACGATATAATGAAATATTTTTACAGAGTTGTAACGTTTTAAAGTAAAAATCATCACAAAGGTAAAAACAAAAAACTATGGATGTACTCCTGTTACTATTGCTCAGCCTGCTGCCCTTACAGTGTACTTACTTTTCATTTTGTTGAAAAAGCTTAAGTATCATTGTTATTTCCACTTTCTTGTGGTTCTTTGGTTTTCAGCTCAGGCTGCATTCTCTAACTCATACTGTGAAGACAAAGGTGTTTTTGATTCAAAAATACATATCTAGCCGGGCGTGGTGGTGCATCCATGCCTTTAGT
>NW_008342631.1:138901-172189 GCF_000622305.1 Nannospalax galili | reverse complement strand
TCTACATAGTCTTAATTTGTAAACATTTAAAAAATTCCTTAAAAAAGAAAAAAAGCTTAAAAGTATGTTTTCAAATTTATAAGGCAAAGGAGTTATAGCAAGCACTTCAAAAAATTTAAAAAGAAAGTTTAGTATATCACAAGTCTATAATGTCCTTCATCTTTACTAATCACCCAGACTCTCATTCAAGCAATATCTAGTACTGAAAGTTCCATTAAAGGCAGATGCCCTTCACAGGTGTAGTATCTATCTTTATACCATTCTCTGTACACAAATATTATATTATTAACACTGTTCAGTAAAATAACATTTTGTAGTTGTTTGGACCCTTAAAAGCAACAGGACATACCATATAACCTAGGTGTGTAGCACAATACCTATAAGTAAACTCATAATCTTCATTTAATTAGGAGGTTGGCTACCAACTTTATCTCAGCAATTTTCTTCCTTGTTAATGAACACAGCTCTACTAACAGGACTTTCATGCCATTATTTTCATTAAAGTAATGGAAACATGAGGTCCAGGGATCACTATTCTTTCCTTTTTTTTTTTTCCATGCCTGCTGGACTCAGGATTGAAATGAGGCAATCATTAATGCTAGGCAAGCACTCCACCACTAAGCTATATACCCAACTCCCTTCTGCATTTTACTAAGGGATGGCCACACTAAGTTACACAGGCAAGGTTTTAATTTATGATCCTCAAACCTAAGTTGCCCAGGAAGCAGTAGTTACAGGCCTGTGCCACCAAACCCAGCAGGGTCCTCCTTTAAAGAGGGGAAAACAATATACTCACAATTGCATAAATTCATTCATGTGAAATTTTGAGGATACCGGAATTTGCATTGGATTTCAATACACTTCCAAAAGAAGTGCTCTCATGGCTTTTTATATTGTAGCTGAAATACTTAAACAACTTTTCCTTTATTTTCCAGGCTGCTACATTATCAATGCGCTAACTGTTCTTATAATGTCTATCTGTATTGGAAATTATGTGTGAATGTGAGAGAAGTATTCCTATATCCTATTCATTCAAATGCGTATTCCTCCAGAATCAGTCATTCCATGTTTTTAAATGGCACTAAAGGCCTTAATACAGTTCTTACATACACAGGATTTTTCTCCATGGTGTGTGTACTATCATTATCTGAAAAAACAAAAACCAAATCTGGCAAGATGGCGCAGGAGGTAAAAGGTACTTGCTGCCAAGCTTGATGACCTGAGTTTAATTCTCCAATCTCACATAAGGAGAGAACAGACTCCTGCAAGTTGTCTTCTGATAACACATACTCATGGCAGGTATGCAAGTATTCATACACAAACAAATGGAGAACAAATACAAAACCAACGTCCCCTCCCCCAACCAGACTTCAAAAACATGAAGGTCTGACAATTTGTTTTATATTCACTAAATTTATATTCATATGTTCTCCAGACATTACAAGGGAACTGGAAAGTCTTTAAAAATATTATTTACCTCCACTAGGTTTTCCCATCATCATGAGATTTTTCATGTCTTATAAGAGAACTGTGATATCTAAAGGCTTTACTACATTGTTTGCATTCATAGGGCTTTTTACCAGTGTGAGTTCTTTCATGTGCATGAAGTAAATATGGATAAATGAAAGCTTTACCACACTGCTTGCATTCATAGGGCTTTTTACCCGTGTGAGTTATTTCATGTGCATGAAGTAAATACGGATAAATGAAAGCTTTACCACACTGCTTGCATTCATAGGGCTTTCGCCCAGCATGAATTCCTTCATGCCTTCGAAGGGAATTGTAACCCTTGAAAGCTTTACAACATTGTTTACATTGATAAGGTTTTTCACTGGTATGAGTTCTTTCATGTGACCTAAGGTAATTATGACATCTAAAGGCTTTACCACACTGTTTACACTCATAAGGCTTTTCTCCAGTATGGATTCTTTCATGTAGTTGAAGTGACCTATACCATTTGAAGGCTTTATCACATTGCTTACATTCATATAGCTTTTGTTCAGAATGAATTCGTTCATGAATTTGAAGAGAACTGTAACCCTTGAAAGCTTTACAACACTGTTTACATTCATAGGGCTTTTTACCCATGTGAATTTTTTCATGTCTATGAAGTAAATAAGGGTAAATGAAGGCTTTAGTACACTGCTTGCATTCATAGGGCTTTCGTCCAGTGTGAATTCCTTCATGCCTTCGAAGAGAACTGTAACCCTTGAAAGCTTTATAACATTGTTTACATTGATAGCGTTTCTCACTGGTATGAGTTCTTTCATGTAATCTAAGATGACGGCGCCGTCTAAAGGCTTTACCACATTGTTTACACTCATATGGTCTTTCTCCAGCATGAATTCTTTCATGTACTTGAAGTGACCTATGCCATCTGAAGCCTTCACCACATTGCTTACATTCATAAGGCTTTTCCTCATCATGAACTGATTTATGTTTACGAAGGGATCTGTGACTCCTGAAGGCTTTGCTGCATTGCTTACACCCATAGGGCTTTTCACCAGTGTGAGTTCTTAGATGTGTTTTAAGTAAATATGGATACAGGAAGGCTTTACCACATTCTTTACATTCATGGGGTTTCTCTCCATTATGAGTTCCCCAATGTAATCGAAGACAACTGTGACTTGTGAAGGCTTTACCACAGTGTTTACATATATAGGGTTTTTCACCAGTGTGAGTTCTTATATGTGTTTTAAGTAAATACAGGTAAGGGAAGGAATTACCACATTGTTTACATTCATAGGGGTTTTCTCCAGTATGAATTCTTTCATGTAATCGGAGAGAACGGTGACATGCAAAGGCTTTACAACATCGTTTACATTCATAGGGTTTTTCTCCTATATGAGACTGTTCATGCAATTGAAGAGAACTGTGACATCTAAAGGCTTTACCACATTGTTTACATTCACAGGGCTTTTCACCAGTGTGAGTCCTTTGATGCATTTGAAGTAAAGAAGGGTAAATGAAGGACTTCCCACATTGTTTACATTCAAAGGGGCTTTCCCCAGAATGAATCTTTTTATGGCAGAGAAACGATTTGTGACATCTAAAGGCATTACCAAATTGTTTACATTCATAGGGTATTTCTTCAGTATGAATTCTTTCATGTGTTTGAAGGGAACTGAAAGAACTCAGAATCTTACCACACTGATTACATCCATAGTATTTTTCTTCAGCATGTGTTCCTCCATGTGTGCGAAGTGAACTAGGACAACCAGAGGCCTTTCCACACTGTCTGTATTCATAGAGTTTTTCTCCATTGTGAGTTTTTCGACACATTCCAAATGAACTGGAAAAACCAAAGGATTTTAAACATATCTCACATTCACAAGGTCCATTCACTGTGTGGTTTCCTATGTTTCTTTGAAGACATGGAAGAGAACTGCAGTTCTGTTGCGTATTTCCATATTCTTCATGCTCATATGGTTTGCATCCAGAGTGAGATATGGTATGACTATTAAAGGATGAATGACACATTAAAACTCTGCCACAAACACTGCATTCACATGGCTTCAGTCCAGTAGAAATGTTCATGCTCATATTGCGATTTGGCATCCAGGTTAAGATTTCTTCACCCTGACTACATTCTTCATTCTCATAGAGTGTCTCTACCAGGTAACTGTAAAAAAAAACAAGCACATTAGTCCTAGTTTCTTTACAACCATTTGTTTTTAAGTCCTAGATTTATCTTGCTCCTAAAATCGGAGCAAATATATACATTCTGACAATCCTGAATGGTCAGGATGGCCCAAGTCATTACTATAAATGGATTGACAGTTCTGCATATGGCTTCCACAGAGATATTAATACAGTGACATTCATAAATGCAATTTCCTAGTACTGATTCCAAGTAAACCCTCCACAACACTGAAGTACATACATTTAGTGAAAAACTTTCTAAGAATGAATAAAGTTAAAGTTTTGCTTATTTGTTTTGTTTGCTTATTGTTAAAATTTCATGGCATGGTTAACATCCCCTCATGTTTGCTTCCACTTCTGCATGCAAATTACCTTAGAATTATTCTGGAATTTTTACAATGGTCTTCAATATTCTGGTTTTCCCATGTAGTTCCTAAAATATAGACCCCAAGAATTTATTATGACTGAATTACAGAATTACAAGCTTTAAACTTCAATGTACATTGTAATCATGCCTGATTCATCAAATTCTTTTCTGTACTCTAAATCTCAGAAGAATGTCCATAGCCAAAAAACACTTACATGAAGGAAAGACTTACCTGTAGCAGTGAGGTTTCTGCAGGTTTCCAGCATCACATCTCTGTAGAGAGTCTTTTGAGAAGGATTCAGCAAGGCCCACTCTTCCTGGCTGAAGTTCACAGCCACATCCTCAAAGGCCACAGGGTCCTGCAATATCCCATAATGGTTCATAACAGAATGGCTGAGATTAACAGCACTGTGAATCTACACTCAGTGAACAAGATGTTCACATAATTCCATGGTTGACAAACATGAATTCCACCACAAAGCAGTTTTAATCATTGCAATGACTCTCTCTCTCTCTCTCTCTCTCTCTCTCTCTCTCTCTCTTGGCAGCTTTATGGTTTCCTACAAATCTTTATGGCCTTGAGAAAAGACAGTCTTAATGGTTTTCTGTAAGTTTCTATAAGATAATACCTGGTTGAGGAATGTGGGAAAACAACTTGTGACCCAGGTCAAGTCAGCCTTGAGAAATATTTACTACCGATGTTAGTCCTGGGAAAATGTTAACCACATGCCTTCTCAGACAAACCCCTCTGCCCCTCTTTGACAATTAGCCCTTAGTGGAAAATTCCACCAGAGCCCCTCTTCCTTTTTCTCTATTCCCGCCTTCCACTCCCCCCGCCCTGAGCCCACTATAAATATACGCTGTGTGTACTCAATAAACGGAGCTTGATCAGAACACTGTCTTGCTCTCTTTCTTCGTGTTCCTTGTTTGTCATTCCTTCTAGGACCCCCACTCGTTGCGCCACTGTAGAAGTGTCCTGCGGGCCGGGACATATATACATCTTAGGTACAAGATTTATATATATGAGATGAGGAGCTAGAAAGATGGCTCAGTGTTTAAAAACAGTGACTGCTCTTACAGAGGACCTGGGTTCAATTCCCAGCACCCAAATGGCAGCTAACAACTGTGCATAACTCCAGTTCCAGGGGATCTGATGCCCTCTTCTGACCTCTGCAGGCACTGAACTACATGGGTGCACTTACATACATGCACGCAAAACAGTAATACACGTAAAATAAAAACAATAAAAAAAAATTTTTTTTTTTTGGTCTTTTTGAGACAGGGTCTCTCTGTAGCCCCAGCTGTCCTGGAACTCACTATGTAGACCAAGCTGGCCTTGAACTCACAGAGATCCACCTGTCTCTGCCTCCCGAGTGCTGGGATTAAAGGCGTGTGCCACCACACCCGGCACAACAATAAAATATATTTTTAAAAATCTTTTATTATTTTTATTTTATGTGTATGAGTGTATTGCCTGCATGTATGTGAATGCACCTGTGTTGTGCAATGCCGCAGAGGTCAGAAGAGGGCTTCAGATTCCCCTGGAACTGGAGGTAAGGACGGTTTGTAGCCACCATGTGGGTGCTGGGAATTGAACCCGGGTCCTCTGCAAGAGCAGCCAATGCTCTTAACCGCTGAGCTGTTAAGCCCAGCTGAGCTGTTGAGCCCCAACAATAAAATATTTTTAAAAAGATGAATCCAGAATACAGTATCTACCATTTCTACTCATGCAGTAAAGCAAAGAGGGAAAGAAACAAACTTTCTAAAATACCTACTTTCCCATTGGATCAGGAATCAACAAAAAAGAAAGCTACTGGATATTCCTGTAAGAGACTTTCTTGATGAGATTATCTGAAATGGAAAGACCTACCCTAAAGTGGGCAGCTCCCATGAAAGAAGGAAAGCTTTGCTTTTTGTCTGCCTGCCTTCACTCTGCTGGCATGTTTATCTGTACTGTTCCAGCCACTGCTGCATTTCTTGGTTGATATTAGAACCAGCTTTCAATGTAGACAGTAGACCTGCAGTTTCCCAGAAATACTCAGGGCTTCAGTGCCAGATTGGGACTGGTGAGGCTTCAGACTTGTGGACTCTGCACCTATCAGGCTCTTGGCCTCCTTTGAGTCAGCCATGGTTGGACTATCTAGACTGCATGTAATCTAATAATCACACACACACTCATTACTCATTCCATTGGTTCTCTTCCTCTGAGAACCCTGACTGATACACCAGAGAAGAAACTTCTCATAAAATATTAAAACTATTTCATTGGGAAAAAAAGTTTTAGCAATATGAAAATGTTTTGTATGTTCATCACAAGAAAAGGAAAATGTGTTGTTCTACTGAAAAAAAAAAAAAAAACCAAATCAAATATATAGAAAAGGCAGGTTTAGAGAAGAGTTTTGATATGTAGTACATCAAAAGGTCTAACCAGCAGCCACCTTAGTGAGGAGAATAAAAGTAATTTCAGGGGTTGGAGAGATGGCTCAATGGTTAAAAGCACTGACTACTCTTTCAGAGGATCCAGGTTCTATTCCTAGCACCCACAAGGTGGCTAACAACCATCCATAACTCCAGTTCTGGGGGATCCGATGCCCTCTTCTGACTGCTGGGGCATTGCATGACATGGGTGCACTTACATGCATGCAGGGAATACACTCATACACATTAAAAATAAATATTTTAAAATAATTTCAATATGCTCATCTTAATTACTCAGTAACTCCAAGTGATTTTCAAATTGGGAGGCAAATTACTGGCAATAAGTTATCAAATTTTGATACGTTTTGAATAGGAACATTATAGAAATCAAGAACATCTCTGACCCTGAACAATGGGTGAAGCCTGTAGTTAGGTACTGCATGGCTCAATTCATCAGTTAAATGTGCTGAGACTGAACACATGGCTGTCTTCCAGGGTGGTATCTTGCCAACTATTATGAAGAGATGATTCAAGAACTTTTTTGATATGAGATTCCAAATGACTCTGAAGCTCTTTAGGTGGTGTGCATATCTGGCACATGTGCACATCTGGAAGAGGCTCTTTTTCTCATCTATTTGGTCTTTCTCTTTTCTGGATTAAATCCAAAATTCTGTGTGTTGCCATGGGACTATCAATGTCCAGCCTCTTCTAGCAACCCTGCACACATGTAGTGTTACCCACTGTGTTTGAGTAGTGCTTACTGAACTGTAATTGAGATATTTTATTTTTGTTATTGAGACATGGTCTTGCTATATAGCTCTGGCTAGCCTGAAAATCACTATGTAGACCAAGCTGTCCTCAAACCTAGAGATTTGCTTGCCTCTGCCTCCGGAGTGCTGGCATTAAAGAACTATACCCCCCAAGCCTCCTGGTTTATTAAGATATAAAGGAAAACATCAGGGTAGGACACTCCTCTCAGGAAGTAGGATGTGCTACCAGACCCCTCCTCCCAGTTTTTCTGTCTACAGTGGATCTCTAGTACCTTTTGTAACACAGTCCCAACAACTGATTGTCTTTAGTAGTCATGAGGCTGCTTGCCCTTAAAAATTTCTACTCACCAAGTTTAAGCTTTGTGGGCAGGAGGAAATTTAACACTTTAGGAGTGATACCACAAACCTGAATAATAAGAGTACTTCAGTAAGCTGTTTAGACTTATTTATGCAAATATCATAGCACTTTCTGAACTCTTGTTATCTTCTGAATGTCTATTCTGTTCAGAAACCACACAGATACCTAAAGGACTAGCCCCCCGCCCCAAATACTGGGCAATCAGTCTAACAACCTTCCTTTGCAGACATTCCAGTTCACTCCAGGACAAATTTTGTCAAGTAGCAAATATGATACATAATCAATATTTAAAGATCCTAACACAGCAGAACAGAATAAACAAATGACTTCTGTTTTAAGGAAGAATTCATTGTAACTAGTTATACTGGCACATGCTTGTGTTTGCAACTAAGATGGAAGGATCATTTGAAAGAGCTGTTCAAAGACAGCCTATGCAACAAGGGCAAACAGCCATCTGAGGAAGGAGGAGAGTGCAAAGGAAGGAAGGGAAGGGGAAGAAGGGAGTAGAAGGAGAGGAGGGCAGCGCCACCCAACTGCCATCTCTTCCCAGTGACACATAAAACCTGATGACTCTCCTAATCTCTTTTGTAGTCCCCAAAACACCACTTTCCAAAGTAATAAGGAATAACACATGTCTAGCAATTGTTGAAGTCTTCTCAACAATAGGGTGGCTGCTTGCCTAACATACATCAACTTTTTTTTTCTTAAAAGGAGAAAGACATTATTTCAGTTTACAATGTGAGGGGCTACAAGTCATTGTGGTGGGAAAGACCTGGTAGCACAAGCTTAAGATCTTCAATTTTTTTTTTTATTTTAAAAATTTATTATTTTTGTTTTATGTGTATGAGATTATTACCTGCACGTATGTAAGTGCATGTATGTGAGGTCAGAAAAGGGCGCTGGATCCTCCAACTGGACTTACAGGTGGTTGTTAGCTGCCACGTGTTGGCTGGGAACTGAACTTGAGTCCTCTGCAAGGGCAGCCCAACTTAGGTGATGGAAACCAAACTCCAATTTTCTGCATGATCAGCAAATATTCTTAACCACTGAGCCACCTCTCCAGTACTCAAAAAATCCTTAAACTTCATTACTATTATGTGTCTGTGCATGATGTGAATGTGCTTGTGACATGGAGCATACATGGAGGTCAGAGAACAACTTTGTGGAGGTGGTTCTCTCTTTTCACCTGGATTATAGGGATCAAATTCAGGTCACCAGGCCTGTTACACAAGTCTTCTTACCCACTGAGCCATCTTTCTGGCCCAAGAAGTTTCACAGTGTAATCCAAACATAAAAGGCCAAAAATAAAATACCCATACTTTAAAAATCAGGCCATAAGGGGGCTGGAGAGATGGCTCAGCAGTTAAGAGCATGTGCTGATCATGTAGAAGATTGGAGTTTGGTTTCCATCACCTAGGTTGGGCAGGTCACAACTGCCTGTAACTGGCTCAAAGTGATCTGACACCCTCTTCTGGCCTCTGTGGGCCAGAACACATGTGAGCACACATTTCAGATATATAGGAGGTCTGTTACATTGAGGGATGTCTTTGGGGTTGTTGCTTTACCTTGCTAGAACTCACAATGGGTGTGTCCATTCCCTCTGACTCACCCCAGTGATATATTTGCAACAATTGGTCTAAATTTGATCTGTATATCCTTTTCCTGGGGAGATGTGAACAAATGTCTACTTACCCTAGACAGGACAATGAGGTGAGATCAAAGGAATGATTCCACTCAAGTCTAAGGTGGATGGGTGCCATGCCAGCTATCACCAGAAGCCCACCCCAGCATGCTGACTCATGAAAGAGGCAAGCCTGGACGTTCCTACACAACTTGCAGGCAGTAACATTTATCAGCAATTGTTAATGTTTATATAGCATTGCAGAATTGAGGAAGGGCCTTGTGAATCTTGTTTCTGAGTCTTATAAATTTACTTTTTGAGTCTCAGGAAGCTTTTTCCTCCCTTTAAAAGGGAATGTTTCAATTTCGAGGAAAGAGGTATATGACATTCTACCTGTTCCTCTAGCTATTACATTTTTTTCAGGCTCTCTTTGTACTATGTCCTCTTAGGTGTCTTGGGTGATATATATGTTTGATTATTTTTCTCTGCTTATGTCTGAGCGTTGGACACCAATCATTTATTTTGAAGAGCTTGACTAGCTATGATTCCTTGCTGTTATAGATCCACTGTGAAAAAGAATTTTGCCTCCATGGTCTACCCAGGCTGTCAGAAGCAGTGATCTATGGGAGTAAATACAAGTGTTTAGTGGACAACAGGCACATTACATTCTTTTAACAAAATAGCCCTTTCCTATTAGAGCCTATGACTTCTCAGTGATAGACTTTTGCCCTAGCTTACAGTATCAGATGTGGGTTTCCTTCTGTAATCCTGTAAGGCCTTATAGCCAATTAGAGAAGCTACTTGTAATACCTGTAACAGTCATGTCACTATTAAACAAGTGGACACATTTCCCTGGCATGATGGTACTGCAGAACATAGGGGTCTTACTAAATAAGACTATTGGTGTCAATTCTCCTCCAACAGCCTGTGTGATGCTTCCTGACACTATGAACACCTGTCAGTAGACAAAGCTTCCAGTTCAGTCCTGGCCTGAATTTTCCATGTCCTTCAGCCTAGGCATGCAGTATTTTCAGCAATGGGGTTTTTACCATCTACTTCTGGCATGCAACAGCAGCAGTGGAAAGAGCTTTATGGTTTGTGTGGCTTTGTGAGCCTCTCTGACCAACTCACTGGGAGGTAGCACTAGGACTGGACAATTCCTAGGACTGGAATTTTCAACAACCTTATGGCTTCTAGAATTATCCTTTTCCACATGTGCATGGTGCCTTCTGTGTTTAAAGTCTATAGCTGTTTTAATAATGTATTCTTTATTTCATGTAACCAAACCTTGCAGGGCTCTAAGGAAGGTGAATCAGTATTTATGAAATGAGTGCTTCTATCACTGTTAACTCTGTGAGTGATCATAAAAAAAACAAAACACTGAGCTGGGTAAGACCTTTGACAGTGGTTTCACAGGACTGCACTGCCTGTGGCAGTGTCCATATACTTGAGGGCATTTTTGCATCCCTTAAAGATAGGTATAGGCCTTATGAAGTACAGCTGACAATATCACAAGGGACAGGCTGACTTATGTACTTGTTCCATCAGAGCATCCGTCTGTGCATGCTATCATCAGAAACAAGCCTTACATGTTTGGATAGCAAGAAAACCATCAGAGTATTTTATGGGACTGCCTATGACTGGCTACTTTCTAGCCTATGTTGGCTCCCCTGTGGCTGGACTCAGTATCAACTGAGTGAGTAGTCCCTAGGGGTACATGGGGATAGATGCCTCCTGTGAGATAGCATATGCAACTTAGCCACCCATAGCACTCTAAAGAATTTTACAGCTGTTTCTTGTCTTTGTGTGGCTTGATCTTCCATTCTTGTTCTTTAGGTACAGCTATATATTTTTGGATGTTTTTCTAAATATGCAAAGTTAGCATGATATTACCTATGTAATATCATATCTTTTCAGAGTACAGGTAGGACAACAAAGGTCCCAGTCACCATATGACAACAAACAGCAGGACTGCTGTGAGGGTACACTAGGGGATGTATGGAGCTGCTGACCATTCCAAGTGAATGCAAACTGGCTTTGGATCCAGCAATTATATGAATACTAAAAACATTAGCATGAAAAGTTCCCATAATTTGTAGTGGTTATTTGATTGAAAGAGCATTCTTGGGCACAGCAGCATAGATGGCAGGTTACTCCATGGCAGGTTAGTCATTTTTCATGAGCCATTTACTTCTTCACAGGCCACACTGGGCACTGAAAGAGTGATGAGCTGGGTAAATAAAGAACCCTTCTCACTCCTTGATGATTTCTGTAATTTTGTCATTGTCCCTGGGCAGTCTGTACTGTTTGATATTCATGATCCTCTTAGTGTAGGCAACTTTAGAGGATTGTATCTTGCCCAACCACACATGACTCCTTTTATAGTTTACATTCTCAGGTGAAATCCCACAAAAGTGGTATTTAGGGGAGGCTGGAGAGATAGCTCAGTGGTTAAGAGCACTGGCTGTTCATCAGAAGGCCCTTCCAGGTTCAGTTCCCAGCACCCACATGGAGGCTAACAACTGTCCATGACTCCAGTTCCTGGGGATCTGACACCCTCTTATGACTTCCATGGGCACTGCACAACATGGGTACAGTTATATACATGCAGGCAACACACTCATACACATAAAAGAAAAAAATATTTTTTAAAAAGTGGTATTTAGGGCATGTCCCACTAGCACACTCTTCCCAGTGGAGAAATGCACACAGTATGCTCCAAGTGGGGATAACCGTCCACCACCAGGACAAGGTATCTTTCTATTCAACCTGTTCTAATACCCATATCCTTCCACTGCTGTCCACTGACCCCGGTGCTTTTGGGATTTGCCATGAATTAAGGTTCATTCAGCTCTATTATGCATTAAAGCCCACGTGTTCTGCACATTAGCAGGGGACCATCAACAATATGCAATTCAATGTGGGGCCCAGGGCTGCCTTTTGTGGCCTCATTCACAGGAACCTTGACCACCTCATTAAAGGAGTGGCTCAGCTGGTTCCCACCTCAGCTCTCTTTCTTCTATAGTAGGGGTATAGTTGGGACCACTTGTGCCTCCTTGTCTTCCACTCTTTTTTAAAGCAAAATTTTATTATTTTTATGTGTTTGAGCGTATTGCCTACATGTAGGTAGACGTATACATGTGTCACTCAAATGCCCAAAGAGGTCAGAAGAGAGCATTGATTCCCTGGAACTGGAGTTACAGGAAGTTGGCTGCCATGTGGGTGCTGGGAATCGAACCTGGGTCCTCTGGAAGGGCAGTCAGTACTCTTAACTTCTGAGCCATCTATCTCTCCAGCCCTGTCTTCCACTATTTATTTCAACTCTTTGGTGAACTATTTGGTCAGGGTTTAAATACTTCCAAAGACTCATAAACACAACATTTAGACTTCCATTTTTCCTTTAGGAATACTGGCTAGCCACAAATCTTGCCACATTTGGCTTCTAGTGACTTGGCCACACCCCTTTGTATGATCTGTTCTTTTTTCATTCCCTCTTAATTCCCACTTTACAAACCTGACTTACATGCTAGTCATTCAGAAATCTAGAGTTTCTGCTGCACTTAAAGAGCATGTCCCACTTCAGCAAAGCTACTAAAGTTTCATACTAGTTCTACGTTCCCTGCTGAATCAATCACTTTCTCTTTTTGGTCCTTTTTGAGACAGTGTCTCCCTGTAGCCCCCACTGGCCTGGAACTCACTATGTAGACCAGGCTGGCCTTGAACTCACAGAGATCTGCCTGCCTCTGCCTCCCGAGTCCTGGGATTAAAGGCATGCGCCACCATGCCCAGCTTCAACTGCTAAGTTGTTAGAGGTTCTTTCACTGTGTGTTTAAGTCTTTTACAATTCAAGTAGTTCAGATGCTGAGTAGTCCCTGAGTATCAAAGCTTCTGATAGTGGGCCATTATTGAGGCCAACACCTGCGTGCTAAAACCACAGCTTTTACTTTCCTTTGTATTAAAGTCAGACTCGAGAGGTATCTTGTATTACTTCTTTCAGCACCTGCAGGAAGGAGGCAGAGGCACGAGGCACAGCTCCCCACTGCCATGCTCTCTAGTCTCAAGTTTCCCTTGACTTTTAGGGACCTCAACTCAGGCCAAACTGCAATTTGTGGCTATGAAGCAGAAAGGAATTTCAGAACTATGAACAGCTGGGATTTAATAAAGGGGTAAGGATTAAGCACAAAAGTTGAGAGGGCTTGGAAGAAAGACACAAGAGTATGGAGGTGGGTTTTGCAAACAGTTGCAGCTCGCTGTTTCTTACAACAGTCAAACACAGGAGTGTGGTATGGTTTAAAGTTGCTATCTTTAAAAGGCTGCTAGGAAATCCAAATGAAGTCACTGGGTAGTTTCTAAGGTACACTTGACAGGATTACAATCGGTAAGATCCCCAGAGTGCAGTAAGGTGAGAGATCTTGACTGCAAACAAAGTTAATAAGTCTTGTTTAAGATTCTCCAAGATCATGTATATTCAGGCCTTAAGCCTGGGCCACTGTTACTTCAACATAAAATACATCTGAAAGGAAGATTAACTTTATGTTGGTAGCCTTTAAAGGAACTACTGGGTTGGAATTCTTCGGCCCAGCTCAGGCGAGGCTTTAATTAGTCTTGGTGAGAGGCTCCTTTCCCTTCTTATATTCACCAAATTTCACTTCCTAGCTTGCCTCAGTTTTCTCTTTTGAGACTTTGATGTCTTAATCTTAAAAGCAGCAGAAGGCTCAAAATCTGTCTTCCATCACTTCTTTGGTACTGAACAGGGACATGGATCCTACCTACCTAGGGATTAAATCTCAACTTGACTGGTCTAAGAGGATATGAGAGAGTTCAAGATTGGAGACTGGCAGGTTGTCATTTGAAGGGAATGTGGAAGATGTCATTACTTGAGACCTTAAACTATATATAAGCAATACAGCATACAGTACATTGTTATGACAAAGGTTAGCACCAGAAATTGCATGTACAAGGCACCTACTTAAGGTAGAAGCTGACAGATTTAATTTGGGTGTGCAAACCTTTGAGGATCAGGACATCCTGTTAGCAGTCAGGTACACAGCACATTAATAATGACATAGGTATCCCTTGGTAGAATATTAACAGCTGTCAGGTCTTAGAGTACAGCTGTTTTTACTGTCTTCTGAGTTTAGGAGTATGCAAAAGATCATACTGGTAGTTACATAGAATTAGGAAGAACATAACAAATTTAAGAAGGTATTAGCTATTTTTCTGTTGCTGTGATAAAATACCATGACTAAGGCAACTTACAGAAGGAAGAGTTGATTTGAGCTTATGGTTCCAGAGGGTTAAGAGTCCATAATGGTGGGGGAAACATGGGGCAGAGGTGGCCGGAGCAGAAAACTGAGTGGTCATATCATTAAGCAGGCATAGGAAGCAGAAAGCGACTGGAAATCTGGCAAGGCTTAGGAAGGCTCAAAGCCCACCCCCAGTGACCAGCTTCATCCCATATGGCCACACCTCCTAAAGTCTGTTTGGGACAGTGCCATCAACTGGGGCAAAATGTCCAAGCACTTGGAGCCCATGTGGAACAATCTCATCCAAATCACCACAGAAGGGGAATAAATTAAAAGGAAAATAGTGTGAGGACAGAAGCACTGGGTATATATTTTACCAACAGTGTTGAAAAGAAAAACAATGAAGTGTGTGGTGACATACTCCTTTAAGCCTAGCATTCAGGAGGCAGAGGCAGAGGCAGAGGCAGAGGCAGGTAGATCTCTACAAGTCTGAAGCTACACTGGTCCACAAAGTGTGTTACAGGTCCACCAGAGCTACATAGCGATACCTAGTAAGATCCTGTCTCAAAAACCAAAACAAAAAAGAAAAACAATGAAACAAGCTAAGACATAAAAGGTCACAACTACTGATAAGTTCAGAATATAGAGCTTATCTTTTAATTATGGCCAGGTTTGTCTTATCCAGCATATTAGTAACCCATACTCAGGAGTTTGATAGAGAGGCCTGTAAGGCCAGAATTTTTTGTTCCCTAGCTTGGGGGTAGGGGCAGGAGGGAGGAGAGGGGAGAGAGGGAGGGAGGAGGAGAAAGAGAAAGAGAGAAAGAGAGGGCGGGAGGGAGGGGAAGGAAGTTAGGAAGAGAGGGAAATTATTTTATTTTTTCGCTATACTTTCTTGTTGGGTGTTTAAGCCATGTAAGTGACCAAAAATTAACCTTTTGCTGTTGTTTAAGCTCACCTGAGGCTCCTTAAGGATCATTTTTAGAGAATTAAAAGGAGCCTCTTGTCTCCTTTGTTTCCCTCTTTGAGACATGCCATCTGTTGAGATTGGTCAGGGTCTTGCTGACCATGCAACTTCCCTTGGAAGCACTGAGGGCATTCCCCCGGTGTTGAGCCTCCTCTATGTAAGATGTACACTGGTTAGAGGCCAATATCTGGGGTCTACATGGCCTTTCTGATCAAGAGTATAGATGACTTCTTGTTGTAGCTAAAGGGCACTTTTAGAGTGTCTTCTAATGAATATAACACACACTAAATTAAAAAAAAAAATCTGTCATTTCTTATGCAATGGCTACATTTAAACATAGTAGAAACTATGAGCAAATATTGTGATAACAAAATCTTTGTTCTATATGTTGACAGTATTTGAAATATTTCCTTTTACCAACATATTTAAATATTTATTTTTATTTATTTAAAAATTTATATTTATGTGCATGTGTGTGTGTATGTCTATCACATGTGTGTGGGCTCAGAGAGCCCTCAGAAGAGGGTGTCGGATCCCCTAGAGCTGGAGTTACAGGCAGTTGTGAGCTGACTGATGTGGGTGCTGGGAACTAAACTCCAGTCCTGAAAGAGCAACAAGCACCCTTAACTACTGGGCCATCTCTTCAGCTCTATACTTTTTATTTTTAAAATTATGTGTATATGTGTCTGTGTGTGGGTATGTGCACGTTGAGTGCAGTTGCCCTTGGAGGCCAGAAGAGGGTGCTGGATCCTCTGGAGCTGGAGTTACAGGGGTTGTAAGCTGCCTGATATGAGTACTATGAACTGAACTCAGGTCCTCTTCAAGAGCAGTGTATATTCTTAACTGCTGCATCATCATGTCCCAGTACTCAGTTACCTTATAAGCCAATGTTACCACATAAACAACATAAAAACATAAGCACTTGTGGACAATATGTACATACACATACTCAGATTTTTAAAAGAAAAATCAGTTTATATTCAGTTTATATTCAGTTTATTTTACTTGTCAGTTTTAAGTTAGACAGTTGATCTGTTTTTTTAATAGCACCCAGCAATCTTTAATTCCAAATCTGTGTGTGTGTGTGTGTATATAAATATATTTATTTATTTTTTGCTCTTTTTGAGACAGGGGGCTGGCCTTGAACTTGCTATGTAGACCAGGCTGGCCTTGAACTCACAGAGATCTGCCTGCCTCTGCTTCCCCAGTGCTAGGATTAAAGGCATGAGCCACCAATGCCCGGCCCAAATCTGTATTATTTTATTTTATTAAATTAATTAATTAATTTATTTATTTATTCTTTTTTGAGACAGGGTCTCCCTGTAGCCCCAGCTGTCCTGGAACTCACTATGTAGACCAGGCTGGCCTTGAACTCAGAGATCCGCCTGCCTCTGCCTCCTGAGTGCTGGGATTAAAGGCGTGTGCCACCATGCCCAGCCAAATCTGTATTTTTTAAAGTAACACTTTTGCTTTTATAAATCAAATTAGAAAACTTTCATCTGAGACACAGAATAGAGTCTAATGCAATTATTAATAGGGTTCTAAGTAGTCAGTTACTTTGGTTTTGAAACGGCCCTTACATTTATGTATATAGTAAGTTTACTTCAATTTTGAAATTTACTGCTTCTTGAGACTGTATTTTTGTAATTTTATTATTTAAAGTAAATTCAACATATAAGTATCTGACAAACACATATGTATCAATTATTTTGTATGAATTATTTACCTCAATAAAACCTTACATTTGAGGTTGGGGATTGAGGTCAGTGGTAGTATGCAAGATTCTGAGTTTGGTCCTTAGGTCCAGAAAAAAAAGACAAAGAAAGACAAAAACCTTAAATTTTATCACTTGCATATTAAGAAAATTCCTGGGCTGGGTATGGCAGTACATATCTTTGATCCCAGCACTTAGGATGCAGAGGGAAGCAGATCTTTGTGGGTTTGAGACCTGCCTGGTCTATATAGCAAGTTCCGGTCAGCCACAGCCATATAGTAAGATGCTGTCTTTAAATTTTACTCATGAATTATTTTTTATTTTATGCATATAAGTATATTGCCTGCATTTATGTAAGTGAACCATTGTTGTACAATGCCCATGGAGGTCAGAAGAGGGTGTCAGATTCCCTGGAACTGGAGTTATGGATGTACCTGCCATGTAGGTGCTAGGAACCAAACCTGAGTCCTCTGCAAGAGCAGTCAGTGCTCTTAACCACTGAGCCACTTCTCCAGTCCCATAGACTCTGTCTTAAAAAGAACCCCAAAACAAAAACAAAAACAAAAAACCTGAAAAAGAAAACCTACAGTCATTGACCTAAAAATTGAATTTCGATTTTTTTTTTTTTTTGACTTTTTGACTTCTTAGCCCCAGCTGTTTAGGAACTTGCTCAGTAGACCAGGCTGGCTCTGATCTCACAGAGATCTGCCTGCCTCTGCCTCATGAGCGTTAGGATTAAAGGTGTGCACCACCACTCCTGTCTCTAATAAATGAATTTTTTTAATTAAAAAAAAAAGAGTGCCAGAATGGGAGTGTGAGGGAGGGCCAGCTGAGTGTATTACCTGCATGTATGTGAGTGCACCCGTGTTGTGCAATGCCAAGGAGGTCAGAAGAGGGCGTTGGATTCCCCTGGAACTAGAGTTAAGGATGGTTCATAGCTGCCATGTGGGTGCTGGGAATCGAACCCAGGTCCTTTGCAAGAGCAGTCAGTGCTCTTAACTGCTGAGCCATCTCTCTAGCCCCAATAAATGAATTTTTTAAAGGACATTACTTAGAGATATTTTGATTAACACGAGGCATAAGACTATAAAAAATAGAATTAATTTTTTGGAACCTGTTTTGGAAGGAAATCACTATCAAAATCTATGTATATAATGTTAAATTTCATAGGTTAATATAACTTATTTTCTGATTCCATTAGATATAAATAAGTACCATTTAAAGGTTATACACAATATTTAAGAGACCCCAAAGTCTTTCTCTCTCTCTATTTTTAAGTAGCAGAAGCGGGGACAGTTTATAAGAAAAAAAAATATATATATACTTACAAGGGAGTGATGTGGATTCCCTGAATAAAATGGAGCCTTTCTGGGCTCTTTGTGAGCTTAACTTGGAAGCTAGGATACTGGACATTTGATGGACTCCAAGGCCAGTCTGAGCCAGTGGCTTATGAGTTTGTTGTCTGACACTCAATAAGAATAAGATAGCATTTTAATAGGCTTTAAGAAGTTCAGAGTACTTTAAGTTTACAAGGCAGTATGTAATATATCACCAAAACACCTTTATACATTTATTTCTAAAATTATATTTATTGGTAATGTCTGTATGACGTGTGGATGTGAATGTAGGCATGAACATCCCAGGCGGTCAGGTGACAACTTTTGGAAGTTCTCTCCTTCCACCACGGGTTTTGGGGACTGAACTAAGGTCACCAGGCTTGTGCAGCAGGTACTTTTACCCACCGAGTCATCTCTCTGGCACCTGTAAGGTATTTTAATTGAGTATGCTGAAAAAATAAATTAATTTCAACACACATTTTATGAATGAAAAAACTGACACGACTACAGGTTTTGTTACATGCACATATACAAATGACATGTAACAACACATGCAAACAATTACCAGACACACAGAACAGAATTACATGAAATTCACATGCACCGCCCCCAGAAAAAAACCAAGTCATGCAGACCTAAAGCAACATCCCCCCCCTTTTTATTTTATTTTTTAAAAAAGGTAAATAGCAGAGCTTCCTTACTGAAGAAAATGCCTTCCTAAATATCACTTTAGGCCACAGCTTTCAACACTTTTAATTTATAGTGAGGCTATATTATACTCTGTGCTTGTGTAACTAAAAGATAAAGGAACACAGGGCTCTGGAATATGGCACACGCCTTTGATCCCAGAACTCTGGAGGCGGAGGCACGAAAAGCTCTGAGAGTGCATGGCCAGCCTAGTCTACATAGCCAATTCCAGGCTAGCTGAGGCTACACGGTAGACCTTGCCTCAAAATAAATAACAATAAAAAAAGAAAAAAAGAGGAAAAAAAAATCAAGAAAACAAAACAATGAAAAAAAACCCCAAAACCTGAAAAAGGAAAAAGACATGGGATTCTCATTTACTTCTGTGTTCCCTCCTGATCAGAGCCAGAGGTCTGCTCTATCCAGTGAAAACCTGGGAAAAGGTCTCTTAGTTCAGACAATGGCCCTGTCTGCTGCCAGCCATTAACATGGTATTTGATCGTCACCAATGCTGGGGTAGCTATCTTTCCTCCAAGCATCCCTGGAGGTCCCTGGATAGGAAACCATTAGGTCCAGTGCAAAGCTGGGGTTACCCATTACTAAGTTTCCCACGATATCAGTCATTACTGCCCATCAAGTGTAAAGTTTAAAGACAGATACACATGGCAACTGGTTTTTTTTTTTATTAATTTCAAAAATTTAAGGGGCTGGAGAGATGGCTCAGCAGTTATGAGCACTGGTTACTTTTACGGAGGACCTGGGTTCCATTCCCAGAACCCACATGGCAGTAAGCAACCATTAGTAACTCCAGTTCCAGGGGAATTGATCACCTTTTTCTGACCTCTGTGGGCACTGTATGACACAGGTGCACCTACCTACATGCAGGCAATATACTCATACACATAAAATTCTTTAAAATTACATTTTATTTAGTGTGTATGTGCACATGCATATGCCAGGGTATGTCTATGAAGGTCAGATGACAACTTGCAGGAGTTGGTTCTCTCACTACATGGCTCCTGGGGATCAAACTCAGGACCTCAGGCTTGGCAGCAAGTGCCTTTACCCAGAGTCATTTTGTTGGTCTTTATTTTCTCCTCTGTGTATATATGTTGTATGTACACATGTGTGGGTGCTCTCAACATTGCATGCAGGTATTGAGGACAAAGGTTGGCTCTGGGTATCTTCCTGTATTGCTTACCACCTTATTTTTTTGAGGCAGGATCTCACTGAACCTGAGGTTTGCTCTTTAGCCTTACTGCCCTCAGAATCCACCTGTCTGTGTTCCTTCAGTACTGGGATTACAGGCACAGGCCACCATGCCTGACTTCTTATGTGGAAGCTTGTGTGGCAAAACTTTTACCTACTAAGCCATCTCCCCAGCTTTTTTTTTTAATACAGAGTTTTACTTACTTTGGCCTTGGAGGTTCAGAAATCCTTTCTTAAAACATCATGGGGGAGGAGGCTAGCAAAGCTTTTGTTTAAGGTTACAAGCTTCATATGAAGGAGCTAAGTCAGGAGTGCAACCTTTAGGAAGAAAGGCAGGAAAGAGCAGAGAGCCTGGAAGATTTGGGGGTCCAGAGAGAGTCTAGAAGCGACTATTCCTAATGTCTTTTGAATCC
The DNA here is from genome assembly GCF_000622305.1 of Nannospalax galili. Classification (NCBI taxonomy): domain Eukaryota; kingdom Metazoa; phylum Chordata; class Mammalia; order Rodentia; family Spalacidae; genus Nannospalax; species Nannospalax galili. Next base: position 151,446 of record NW_008342631.1, on the reverse strand, counting down.
TAAATGTGTTACTTTGGGAGAAGCTCTCTCGCTGTGTTCTTGGTTTGTTCTGCACATTTTGCAGGAAATATGAGAGGCCTCAAGACACTGGGTGACCAATCTTCATGCATGTCTCCTTGGCTCAGTCAATAAAATTCTGAACCCAGAAATGAGGTATGGATAAATCTGAGGGATTTCTATCTTTAGTGCCAGGATACTCATTAAAAACTATGTAGGTCTCTGGTCAGAAAAACAGAATCTGTCCACCTTAGAGGACTTGGAAGAAGTAAGACAAATTGCACTTTGGAGTCATGTGGGATCTTTAAGGAACAATTAGGAGAGTGAGTTGAGTCTTAAGAATAAGTTTCATTAGATTCTTTAAAAAAATGAGAGAGAGAGACGTGTGTGTGTGTGCGCGTGGAAATGGGGATGGGGAGAGAGAGAGAGAGAGAGAGAGAGAGAGAGAGAGAGAGAGAGAGAGAGAGAGAGAGAACATGTGTGTGCCACAGCACATGTGTGGAGGTCAGATAACTTTGTGGAGCAAGTTCTGTCCTTCTGCCTTTACATGGGTTCTGAGGATCAAGCTCAGGTTGTCAGGATTGCTCAGCAAGCATTTCTGCCTTACCCACTGAGCATCTCACTGGTCCTATTGGCAAGTTTTTTAGAGTCACAGTTTTGTCTTTTCAGCCTTTCTACAAAATTGAGGGTACCAAGTTCTGTGGAGATAATAATTTTGAAAATTTCACTCTCTGCATGATACTAGAAATGAAAGCTAGGCTGTTACTGGACTGTGGGGACCAGCAGAGCCTAGAGTGAGGAATACTATGTTCTAAGAAGACAGTGGTTACCTCTAAATGCCTGTGTGTTTTAGTGAGGAATGCTTCTGTCTATCTGTTGATGTGTTAGCTGAGAAAGTAGAAGAGTCCCCAGAATTCAGAGTTTTGAGGACCTGTGGAAGAAAGAGCCCTTCACACTGTGTTCAAGATTTGATTTAGAACCCTCCAGGACAAGGAGTGACACAGATGTCAGTTCTCTGGGACTAAAAGGCTAGCCCTATACCAGCCTGATGTTCTTTGAGTTCAACCCACAGAACCTATGTGGAAGGAGAAAATTAACTCCCAATAAATGTCCCCTGATTTCCATGTGTGTCCCCATATGCACACATATACATTATATGTACACATGATAATAGATGGAATAAAATAAGTAAAAAGGTAACAAGTATCTTCAAACCACACCAAACTAATAGATATATATCTAAAACAACAGGCTTTGACTCTTCTTTGAGGAGCCCACAACCATACTCAAGAGTGTCTTTCTTCTAAAATGTCTCTTAACCCTTGTGCTTAAATCTGTTTAAATTCTTTTATTAAACTCCAACTCCTGAAATTCTCTTTGTGTACAAGCCACAAATCCTAGATTGGCCTGAATCAAGGTCTCTAAAAGTCAAAGGAAAACTTCTCAGGCTAGTGAGGATGACACCATTGAGCTGTGCTTCCTGCCTCTGTCCCCTAAACACTGATATCTTCAAGACTCGTCTGGGAGTCACCTGAACCACTGTTCGTGAATTTCCCCCCATTACAGTTTAGGTGCTCTGTCCTCTTGCTTTGTGTGTTACCTTGGTTTCTGAGTTTTAGCACTAATGTCAGATATAAACACAAATTCTGCTAGTTTACAAATCCTCATATGCCAAGTGAGGATGCTGTCTTGTCAAATGTTAAATCTTAAGCCAGGCCTCCACTTCTATTATGGCCCTCAACCATGTGGCAGTCATGCAATTTTACCCTAATATTAGATACAACTAAAAGAATATATCACTTTCAAATTTAGGAGAATCAAAGGCAGCATTCATTTCTCACAGACATTTGCATACACGATGAAACTGTAAGCAAAATCTTTCAATTCAATCAATTGAAAGCACCTTTGTGTGCTGACCTATCTCCTTGGCAAGAATGTACATCTCTCAAAAATGTCTTCTTCACATTCCCTCCCTTTCTAAAATCTCACAGTCCTAAGACTGTCCTAAGACTCCCAAAAATTCAACCTCCTTTGGAAAAATGAAAACAGCTTTGACACCCAACACCAAATCCTTTAGCTTCAACTCTTCCTTGGAATGGCTTTGGTCCTACGCTATTTTGTGTCTTTACTTGTCACTTTTCTGGAATAATTAAGTATTTGCTTTGTACATAGGTCACCATGTGCCTTAACTCAAAAGCATTTTTCCTATGTTGAAGTAATGCCTATTGCTATCTACTGGCTAATTTCACTGGTACATGCACCATGGCCTTCATTGCTCCTGACACTGAAGATGTTCCTATCAAGCCCTCCCTGTACCCCTTTTAGGGATATCTCAACCTAAGAAAGCTATTCAACTGATACCCTCTACTACCAGTAACAGATATCATATGAGTGTAGGTATAGGATTAGGTGGACATGGACTGGCCTCTTTTGTTTCCTGTTGCTTTGATAACATATGCTGATAAAAGCAACCTAGGGGAGAATAGGTCCACGTTAGTGGATAATTCGAGGTTACAGCCTACCACTGAAGAGAAGCCACAGCAGCAGGAGCTCCAGGCAGCTGGTCATAGTGCCTCCACAGTCAAGAAGCAGAGACTCAAACCTCTTCCCTAGGGTTCAAGGAACATCACAAAAGAGAAAAAATATAAGAGCCAGAGGGTGAGCTGGAGAGCTGTGATACGGTCTTCTGGACATGATGTGGCCACTGCACTCCTGAACTCACCACTGCTCTGATTACCTGGCACAAGACCTGCACAAGATCAAGCCCATTAAATGAGTCAACATCCCAATAGGCAGTGCTAATTGGACGTGAAGAGATAAGGAGGGTATGATGGGGCTGCCTGGGGTGGGCTGGGGGGGCGGTGATCAAGATACATTGTTTAGATGTATGGCACTGTCAAAGAATAAATAAAATCTACTAAAAAAAATCCTTAAAAGCAAACAAAACAGAGCATTGAATACATGCATGCTTGTGCTCAGCTTGCCTTCTCTAATTCCATACATTTCAGGGTGCCCTGTCCAGGGAATGGAACTGTGCCATCCACGATGGGTATATCTTCCCATTTCTATTAATGTAAGCAAGATAATCTCCCAGAGACATGCCCAAAGACCAACCCAGTCTAGATCATCCCTCACTGAAACTCCCTTCTCAAGTGACTTTAAATTGTGTCAAGTTGACAATTAAAATGAATCATTAATCATCAACATCAATATTTATCTCCTATCACCAAAGACCCTTTGATCTTCCTATGATGTCATACTCTGGCTTTTGAGGTCAAAAAATAAAAGCAAACTTCTCATACTTGAACAATCAGGCCAAGACTTTCTGGAAACCAATCTCTAGTGACTCACAGCACTGCACACAAATGGCACTCTCAAGAAAATCAACTTACCCTGTGAAACTTACTATTTAAGATGACAATTATGTCTATCTGTCCACTCCTATGGACCTCACACAAATGACCACCAGTTAAGACCAAGACACTTCCCTTTTCATTATTACTAAAACCTTTTATTCCCTCTCATTGGTATGATCCTTTCTCTGGAAACTCACCTTGCTACCTCCTTACAATGTACTTCAATAAATTCTCTTTGTTATGTCTCACTGGATTCTTTTCACTACCTGCATCACCAGCTATCCATAAAGCATTCAATTGGCATACATTACTCATAACAATTTAGTTATTAATGAAGAAATAAAAAAATAGTCAAGCAGAAAAGAAATCTTCAATGACCTGGGACATACATACAAAGTTGATCAACGCTTCACAGGCATTGTAGAACAATGGAAGAAATCACAAGCACTGTGCAACATGGGCAAGAGCCAGGACTGTTGGCTTCTCTCTGACCTCATCACAGCTGAGCAAGGACTGCAGGCCACCCTGAGCTGCATAGCAAGAAACTATCAAAGCCTCTGGGCAAAGAAACCTTGTTTGAAATTGGAAAAGTTCATTTCATTTCTCCCTGAACAATAGTCAGTTTATTGTATATCCAAACATGGAAGAGACTTGAGAGTCTAAAAGCTGCCAACTAGAGTCACAGTGCCTCAATGACTGTTTACAGAAATGAGCATCAGAAGGAGTTCTCACAGGAAAGAGTTTACCATTAACACAACTGGAGATTTTAACGAATTTTTAAAATGCTTAATATGGGGGCTGGAGAGATGGCTCAGCGGTTAAGAACATTGGTTGTTCTTGCAGAAGACCTGGGTTCAAATCCCAGCACCCACATGGCAGTTAACAACTGTCCCTAACTCCAGTTCCAGGAGATCCAACAGCCTCTTCTGACCTCTGTGGGCATTGCACAACATGGGTGCACTAACACGTGCAGGCAATACACACATACACATAAAATAAAAATAATAAATAATTAAAAAAAAAACAACCCCCCCCCAAAAACAAAAAAAATGCTTAATGTGCCCAGTGCCCTAGGACGAGGTGGATTCCAGCAAGTATTTCAAATAACATTTAAATTAAAAAAAAAAAAACTTAAAAAAATACAGTCATGACAAGCTACTAAACTCTACTAATATTGTTTTACAATCCCTGGCAACACACTATGACAAGAAAATGACAAAGACTTAAGATTAAGCTGGTCATGGTGGCACAAAGCTTTAATCACAGAATTCAGGAGGCAGAAGCAGGTGGATCTCTATGGGTTCTAGATCAGAAAGGGCTACACAGTGAAACTCCTTCTCAAAAACAAACCAAAAAAGAATTTAAGATTATAAAGAGGTGGAGAAGTGGCTCACAGCTACAATCCCAACACATGGGAGGTAGAGGCAAGAAGATCACCAGTCCTAGTTTGTCTGAATTACCCAGCTGGTTTCAGGCCCAGCTGGGATATTGAGACCTTGTCTCAAAAACAAAACAAAACAAACACAGTCCACCTATCCCCACATATCACTAACATGTCACTATGGAGAACACAGAAAAACACATGGAACTGAAACAAACATATAGACAAAATGTAGTAATATTTGTTTTTGTTGTCTTTAATATTTGTAATAAACTAATCAAGTAAAAATAAAAGGAGAGACATTCCACGACTGTAGATAAGAAGTCTCAATACTATGTCAGTTCTGAATATCAACTATAGAGTCAACAAAGTTCCAACAAAAATGCTTGCAATTTAGGTTATCAACAACGGAAAAGTTAAAAGATTACAAAAGATTACATGGAAAGAAAACAAAAAGCAACCATCAACGCAATACTTTAAATAGTCCACACAATGACAGTGACTTCAAGACCTCTTATACAACTACAACAATAAAGACTAGAATTTGAGAGAGTACACTGATCCACATAACAGGAGAATTCAGGAAAACAAAATTATCGCCAATTTCTGACAAATGAGCCAAGGACACTCAATACGTACAGACTTACTAACCAATGTTACTGAACCACCTTACATGTAATTACAGGGCTAGAGAGATGGCTCGGCTGTTAAGAGCACAGGCTGCTCTTGCAGTGGACCAGGGTTTAGTACCCAGCACCCACATGGTGGCTACTGATCGTCCAGTTCCAGGGGACCCGAAGTCCTCTTCGGGCGTTCACAGACACTGCACGACACGGGTGGGGAGCACTTGCATACATGCTGGCAAAACACTCATGCACACAAAGTGAAATCTTAAAAAACTTAAAAAAAAATAATGCCGGGCGTGGTGGCGCACGCCTGTAGTCCCAGCACTTGGGAGGCAGAGGCAGGCGGATCTCTGTGAGGTCAAGGCCAGTCTGGTCTTCATAGTGAGTTCCAGGGCATCTGGGGGTACAGGGAGACCCTGCTTCAAAAAGAAAAAAAAAAAAAAAAAAAAAAAAAAAAAAAAAAAGTTACAGATTTTACAGCTTCCACAAAAATTAACTCTAAGTAAATCCTAAACCTAAATGTTAAGTGTAAAGTGTAAAGTGCAGAACTTCTAGAAGATAATAAAGAAAGTAGACTTTTTTGAGTTTAGCAACCTGCCTTCCAGCCAAAACTAAAAGCAGGATTCACGTGCCAACGCCGAACAGTGACGTCACAAACAGCGGCCTCTCCCGCAGGCGGAGCCTTCCGCTCCCCACGCTCTGAGCAGGAGCAGACCCGGTCAGTAGTCGGTGGGGCGAGGCTGCCCCAAGGCTTCGGGAGGGCCCAGGTCGTCCTATAGCCGCGCCGCCCCGCCCCGCCCCGCCGGTGGAGGACCCAGCACAGCCCGCTCTGGCGGCTCCAGCGGCCGCTGCTCCGGTCTGCACACGGCCGGCCCCGCGCTCACCATGGCCGGGTTCCGGTGCTCTCCTCAGCTCCCCGCAGGACGCTCACTGCGCAGCACTCGCGGATACCCCCTCAGCTGCTCAGTGAAGTCCGGAATATGGCGGCCGGAATTAACCCGCCTCCCGTTGCGGTTCGGCGCTCTTGGTTGGACCACCGGCCCGAGACTCTGATTGGTTAGTGAAGCTTGTGTGACAGGAGCAGCTTCCTCAGGGATAAAGTGAGCAGAAGGGAGTAGGTAAGCAGCACGGCCGTTACATGTCCTGGCATCTCTCCAGGCACTGACCTGTCCCAGCTCTGGGCAGATTTCCATTTAAGCAGAACTTGCTCTTGCCTCCCCAAACTGGCATGGTTGTCTTCTTGTACTCAGTAGAAAATTCCCGTTTTTCGTCCTGGGCAGGCTCGCCAGGCTGTAATGCACAGCCCATTACACAGCGTCCTTGCCTCTCAGCTGGAAGGGCGCCGGACCCACATTAGGTCAAATTGAAACAACTTGATATTCAGCCAGGCTGCGGGAATTTCGATAAGGCGTGCCCAAGATTGTTCACATCTTATCTCTTAGGCTGCACATTTTTAGATAAAAAATAACACTTCCCAAGCCTTCTGTAGAGACACCAACCTGTTATGCCAACACTCAGGAGGTGGAGGCAGGACCGGCAAAACCAGCTTGGGCTGCAGGAGACCTTGCCCCCCTCGGCTCCCATTGAAGCAAACAAAAACACATATGAAAAGGGAAACAAAAGTGTAAATACATATAAGATAGAGCGTAGGAAGAATAGTAAGCTTTAGAGCCCCAATCCATGTGATGGGGAATCAAAACAAAACAAAATAAAAAAACCCAACAACCCCCCCAAATGAAGGATACCAAAAGTTGATTTTAAAAAAAAACTGAATTGATATACTTTTAGCTGTATTGCTTTGAAAATGAAAGATTCGGATTGCTAAATTCAGAAATGAATGTAGAGCTGAGAATGCTGGTGTAGGCCTGTAAAGCCGCCACGTGGAAGCTTGAGGCAGGAGGGTCACATGTTTAAGGCCTGGCATGGCTACAGACTGAATTCAAGAACAACCTGGGCAACTTAAAATTCCTCAAAATAAAAACATTTTAAAAAGAGAGGCTCTTGCTGGGCATGGTGGCATCTCCAGAGCCACCCTAATTTCACTTATCAAAAGAGGAAAGAAAAAAAGTTTCTTAGCGCCCTTTTGACATATAACTTGCGAGCCACCGAAATGGTATGTGTGGCTAATGTTCAGACAATTATGCATGACTTGCCTTTGAGGAGCCTGTACTCACACCTGGGTGTGTCTTACTCTGCAACAACATCCAATCATCTTGGGGTGTTTTGCATTCTTTCCTGGAGAGCCTCTTTCTCAACCCTCAGGCTTGAAGCCATATAAAAATACTTTAATAAAATAAACTGTTTCTTCATAAAAAAATCCTTGAGGGAGGACAGTCCAAGTGACCTGCCCTACTCTGTGAGTGAGGTCATCAAAAGAAAATAGAGGGCTGGAGTGATGGCTCAGCTGTTCAGAACACTGTTCTTGCAGAAGACCCGGGTTTGAATCCCAGCACCCACATGGCAGCTAACAACTGTCCATAACTCCAGTCCCAGGGGATCCAACAGCCTCTTCTGTCTTCGGAGGGCATTGCATGACACAGGTGCACTTACGTACATGCAGGCAATACATGCATACACATAAAATAAAAATAATAAAATATTAAAAAAAGAAAAAGAGAAGATAAGTATTGGGATGGAGCCAGATGCAAAAGAAAGCATTCCTAAGATCTAGCACTGCATAATAGTATGTATTAGGTGGAACTGGTTGAGAGTGGGAGGATGAGGAACCACTGGATGGAGTGTCACAACCCCCTTATTAATCAGACAAAGACCTGGGATTCTCCATTTGTTGGGGTTTTTGCTAACACTAAAATAGGGGTATTATATGGGCTAGAACAATCAATCCTTGCTTTTTAAGTCCTTGAATTATGGGGATTAGTCCCTCTCTGACCTGAGGCTTTAGAGGATACTGCTTTTGATCTGGGGAATAGGTAGGATCTTCAGGATGCATGACTGCAGGAGTAGTCATTTTAACCCTCCCTGTCATGCGTACTTCATTTGTGCATACAGAGACCTTGATAGTGCTTTCTATTAAGGATAAGCAACAGTGATGCCTAGGAGGGAGAAGTAATTTAACATTGACTAGACAAAAATTCTCTTTCTAATAGAGGAGCCAATATGCCAGGGAGTATCAGAAATGGAAGTCTCCCCAGGAAAAGCAAGTGGTTATGTGAAATAACACTCTTGGGACAACCCACTATGCCCCAAATAGTGCTTCTGTGGGAACTGGCAGCCAGAGGAGAAGGATCATGCTGAGAACCAAGCTCCTCAGTGAACCATGAGCTTGACCTTATTGTCCTCTCTAGTCAACACTGCCCAATGTAGGCACAATGGGAGGCCCTAGGATCCATCATTGTATGGAAGATGAGGCCTCGAGACCTAATTGGTTCTGAGATACCAACTCTCCCAATGACTGCCCTTCCAAATAAACAAGATCCTGGGGGAGGTCCCACTTTCTGGTGATATTCCTTATGGATGTGGCTTCCTTGTGCACAGTTATGGGGTTGGGCAGTGTCTGAGAGTGAAGGGAATCTTGAAGGGTTGGCGCTCATAGCGGCCACCAGTTTTCCATGGCATTTACCCTTCTTTTTCTTGGTCACAACTATAAAAGATCAAATTTTCTGCTTGGCCATAATCATCCAAGGTTTTATCAGGATTGGTTGTCAGCTTTTGGAGTTTTTGATGAATGTCTAAAGCAGATTGGGCTAGGAACTTGTCCTTTATGAGAGGTTCCTTCTCCTGTTATTCTGGTGTTAGTATATTTTCTCATGCCCTCTTGTAGGATTTTAGGGAGAATTACAGGTGTCTCTTGATCTTCCTGAAGGATAAGTGACAACTGGGTGTAATTAAGGAGCTTTACAACTTTCCTGAGACCCTCTCTGACACACTGAAGAAAATGGTTCCTTTTCCATTCACCTAAAGCCTCATTTAGTTTGCAATCTGGGGCAGTGCTGGGGTCTGCCTCATCACCAGTCAGAATGGTATCACTATTCGCTTGCCTGTTAGCTGTATGGTAATTATTTCACTTGTAAACCCCGATCAAGACTTTTCATTTTTCTAAAAGGTTAGTATTTGTTTTAGTGACATTATGTCTTTCCAAGTCAGTGTCATATTAAGTTTTTCAAATACCCTCACATATTGGTCTGGGTCCTCAGTATAGTTCCCTAGTTCTGTTCTAATGTCCCTAAATTCTGCCAAGGTGAAAGAATTATGAATCCAAGTGAATCCAAGCCTTCCTCCTGGGAATTCCCCTGGGAAGCATATGCCCTGTGGAGGTGGTAGTAGATGTGGAGCCTTTCTTCTTTTCCTCCTTGGAGTAAGGAGGACAAGGATATTCAGAATTCTAGAACTTTTCAACTTCCTGGAGGCCAGAGTAGAACTCTGGGGATGCACTTTGTACCGGCAAGCCCCCTTTGGGGGATGTGACCTGATTTAATTCTGCTTTTCTCCCAACTCGGCTTCAGAGTTTGAGCATACTGCGGCTAAAGTCTGCTGTCCATGAAGCACTTTTTAGCAAGCTTTGAATGGTCTCACAGGTAAAAGAAAAGTTGGATATAGGGAATTTCAGAGTTTTTTTTCCTTCTTGTTTACAGAATAGCTCTAACTGAAGGATTGCAGGATTGTACTATAGTTAAGAGATTCCCCTGGAGGCCATTTCTCACTAATCAGGTCATGGACCAGTTGAGAAAAAGATTAAGACTTTCTTTTTTCTTTTCTTTCTTTTTTTTTGGCAGGGGGGTTCTTTTTGAGACGTGGTCTCCCTGTAGCCTCAGCTGTCCTGGAACTCACTATGTAGACCAGGCTGGCCTTGAACTCACAGAGATCTGCCTGCCTCTGCCTCCCAAGTGCTGGGATTAAAGGCGTTCAAGACTTTCTTTGTAAGTACATATGAGTCTAACTTGCTCCAGTTTCCCAGGAGGCAAGTCAATGGGGAGCCTGAGGAAATCTTGGAGGCTTCTGTCCCCATCTTTAAAGTGAAAAAATATCTGAGAGATCTATGATGGTCTGCCAAATCCTTCTTTAAACTCCCAACCTACCATAAGAAGGAGATTTCTGTCCATCTTCTTTATCTGATGCTTTAACTTTTCTTCTCTGGTGGTGCTGCTCTATCTACCATGTCTGTGAGGCCAACAAATCTCCTTACTCATTGGTATGTGAGGACCAATGTGTACAACTCAATGACCTAATAAAAGGTTTGGAAGCGTATTACTGGTGTTACCAAAAGAACATGATATTCAAAAAAAGCAGACCATGGGCCTGGGGAGATGGTTCAATGGTTAGGGGCATTTGATGCTCTTCAGTAGGACTGTAGTTTAGCTCTTAACACCCACATTGGGTGGCTCAACAACCACCTGTACCTACAGCTCCAAGGCATCCAACATTCTCTTCTGTTCTCCATCAGCATCCACACACACTTGGCATATAGTCACTCAAACAAATACACATTATAAAAAGCATACCATAATTTATTCTGTTAATCAAGCATTATATATAAGTTTAATGAATTAACAATAGTAGCTTTCAGTGAGTTATTAGTTTTTAAAATTTATTCTATATGTATTAAAGTTTTGCCTCAATGTATGTAAGTGCATCCATGTATGCAATGCCCACAGAGACCAGAAAAGGGCATCAGATCCTCTGGAACTGGAGTTACAGATGGCTGATAGCTTCCATGTGGGTGCTGGGAACCAAACCTAGGTCCTCTGCAAGAGCATACAGTGATTTCAACCACTGATCCATTTTTCTAGGCCTTAGCGAGTTGTTTTATGAGCACCACAGAATGTTATGCTGACTAATAATTTCACTGCTGTACTTATTACTTTGTACTTCCAAAATATATTGGAAAAAAGAGTTAGATCCACCTGAAGTGATAGTATATGAATACACATGTTTCGTATTTAAGCCATATTGCATAAATGTGCAATTGTAAAAATCATGACACTGAGGCACCTGAGTGTTCACAGCCCCCATAGGCTTTCAGTGAGGTCTTGACTCAAGAAGAAAGAAAGAGAGAGAGAAAGAAAGTAAAGAAAGAGGCTAGTGATGTGGCTCAACTGGTAAAGGTACTGCCACACAAGTCTGATGACCTGAGTTCGATTCCTGGAACCCAAGAAAAGGTTCAAGGAGAGAACCAACTTCAGAGCTGTTCCCTGACCTCCACATGTACACTGTGGTATGTGCATCCCCCCATAAATAAATGTAAAAGATTCAAGTTCCTATCCTTTTAAAAATTTTTTTTAAAATGTTTTGTTATTTTTATTTTATGTGTATGAATGTATTGCCTGCATGTGTGTAAGTGCACCCGTGTCATGCAGTGCCCATGAAGGTCAGAAGAGGGCTTTGGATCCCCTGGAATGGGACTTATGGATGGTTGTTAGAAACCATGTGGGTGCTGGGAATCAAACCCGGGTCCTCTGCAAGAACAGCCAGTGCTCTTAAAATAAACACTGACCTATCTCTCCAGCCCAAGTTCCCATCCTTTTACAGTGGAATTGTAATACTATTACTCCAGCCATCACTAATGATCTTAACATATTAACCCCAATGTACCAAGATGAAACAAATTATGAGTTTACAATTCAGATAGGCCAGACGCCTAGAGTCTCTCATTTATTTATTTATTATTTATTTATTTAGTTAGTTAGTTATTATGTTTACACAGGCTCTCATACCATAGCCCAAACTGGCCTGAATTCATTATATACCCTAGATTGGCCAGGGCCTCATGGAATCCTCCTGCTTCAGCCTCCTAAATGGTGGGATTGCAGGAAAGAACCAAAATGTCCAATTTTCATCTCCTTAAAAGCAATAGCTAATGTAGGGCCACTCCTTGAAAATTTTACCTTAAAGATGTAGTTTCCCCCAAAGACCCCAAAATGGCTATTAAAAATTTTCCATGAACCCCACTTTAGCCAATTAACATTATGGCAAGAGAGTAGGGATGTATAGAGAAAGGTATCACTATTAACATATAAAAGAAGCCAGGGGCTGGGGCTGGGGGTGGGGCTAGATTTTCTTTTCTTTTCTTTTCTTTTCTTTTTTTTTTTTTTTTTTTTTTTCATTTTTTTTTTTTTTTTTTTTTTTTTTTGAGGCTCTCTCTACTCTTTTCATTTAGTAGTGTAGCATGTTTTTTTCTATTTATTTATGTATTTATGTATTTATTTATTATTTAATAACCACAAGATT
>NW_008342631.1:136052-138717 GCF_000622305.1 Nannospalax galili | reverse complement strand
CATTATTAAAATACACAATTTCATACAGAAAAATTCATTTTTAATGCAATTGACATTAAGATGTTTGCACATCTAATCTCTATATATCTGATTATTACTAGTCATAGTTACTTTCTGAGCTCCTTGGCACCTGAGCATGGATATAAAGTCATCAGGTAGATTTCAACAGTAATGTTTTTCACCTCTACTAATTAACATGAAGCAAATTTTTATGCTTCTTCCTCAAATATAACACTTTTTTTAATTGTTGATTTTGTGTATGTGTGTTTCATACAAAAGATTCCCAAAAATCTTATTCATCTATATACCCACTTCCCAAATGGCACCCTTCCGTAGCCCCCCCCTCAACTGGAGCCTGTATACTCTGTCATCCCTGTTACTGTCCACTGTGTTGTTGGCACCCCCAGCCATTCTCCAGTGCTTATCCAACTGCTGAATCTAGTCAGCCTATATAGAGATCCTTGTTTTAGGAAGATCAGCTGTTCCTCCTCTAGCAGCAATCAGTTGTCAATATTCCTTTAGATAAGATTGGGGTCTGCTGCTCATTTTCCTGGTTCTGTGCTGGGTTACTGTCTGGGAGTCTTTTGGGCCAGGTAGCCTGGCCAATAACTCAAAGGAAGGTATCTCCTGTCTGGCTTTGTTTCTTGTCTTCTTTGTTTCTTTAGCTATACATATGGACTTTTAAAAAGTTATATTAACCCCATTAATCTTTGGTTATACTTTCCTTTTGGGTGTTTAAGACCCTACAATTGGCCCAGATAAACCAATTTATTTTTACTCTTAAGGTCATTTGAGGATCTGTTCCTCAGGGGTCACATGGGCTTGGGAGGAGCCCCTGGCTCCTTCCTTTTACCAGTTCTGTGTATGTGAAGATAAGTCAAAGGTCCTACTCAACCATGGCTGTCTTCGCTTAGAAGCATGGAGGAAATGATTCCTCTGTGTTGACCCTCCTCTTTGTAGACTGGACACTGGTTCAAGTCCATCTGGTGGGGTCTCCACAGCCTCCTTGATCAAGAGGACAGGTGACTACAATTACATGGCATTTTTGAGAGATGCTCATAGTCCCCTGGAACTTAGTTGACCTAGGAGGGAAAGGAGCAAAAAGTGTCCTTTATGTCCCTCTGACCAAATTAGTATAGGCCTCATAGTATGGCTGTTAAACATCCAAGAAGGTTAGTTCCACCAGTCTGGTACTTTTAATTATCATGTGCCGTGTAGATAAAGCTTGGGCAAAGACCAAATGCTCTCAGATAAACCTTGCCTCGACATATAATCTTTGATCTAGTTGTATGTATAATTTGACAGTAGGTTGTTGGACTAATATGGTTCCCTCTGGTTTTTTAAAACTAGTACCACCAGTCTGGTACTTTTAATTATCATGTGCCGTGTAGATAAAGCTTGGGCAAAGACCAAATGCTCTCAGATAAACCTTGCCTCGACATATAATCTTTGATCTAGTTGTATGTATAATTTGACAGTAGGTTGTTGGACTAATATGGTTCCCTCTGGTTTTTTAAAACTAGCTAGGCTTTATTTATCTCTCACATTGTCTAACACTTCTACCATGGTTTCCCATTTAAGGTGCCCCCATTTTTCCCATTTCACCCTTAATAATATCCTTCTCCTATGGTCCCACCTCTCTTGAGCTCCTTCTTTCATTTTATCCCCTAGGTTCTTTGTATAACCTTCCCTCCCCCCTCCCCTTAAAATACCCTCTTTTTTATCCGTATCTCCCTTATTAACATCTGTTTCCTACTGTTCTTCTCTTTTAGATTCTTTCTTTTCCTTTACCTCCCTGGTTCCTTTTCACTATCCTGGTTCCTGTAGTTATGTCTGGATACATAATCACTTATCAGGATTTGGTGTAAGGATCTATGTATGAGAGAGAACATACTTTTTTTTTTTTTCTGAGTCTGTGGTACTTCACTTAGTATAGCAGTTTCTAGTTCCATCCATTTACTTGCAGATTTCATGATTTCATCTTTCTTTACTGCTGAGTAAAACTCCATTGTATAAATGAACCACATTTTCAATACCCACTTGTGAGTTGAGGGACACTTAGGTTTCTTCCATCTCTTACTTATTGTGAAAAGAGGATCAAAAAACATGGATGTACAAGTGTCTCTGCAATAGGATGAGTTCTTTGGGTATATGCCAAGGAGTGGTATAACCAGACCAAATGTTAGGTTCAGGTTTTTTTTAGGGGGGGGGCGTCATTTTGAAGCAGGGTCTCCCTGTAGCCCCAGCTGGCCTGGAACTCACTATATAGACTAGTCTGGCCTCGAACTCACAGAGATCCACCCGCCTATGCCTCCCAAGTGCTGGGATTAAAGTTGTGCACCACCATGCCTGGCTTATTTGTAGTTTTTAAAGAGTTCTCCATACTGTTTCCATAGGGGTTGAACAAGTTTGCAATCCCACTAGCAATGGATGAGCATTTCCCTTTCCCCACATACTCACCAACATTTGGTATCATTTGTTCTCTTGATCTTAGCCAGTCTGACTAGGGTAAGATGAAATCTTAAAGTGGTTTTAATTTGCATTTCCCTAATTACTAGTGATGTTGAACACCTTTTAAGATGCTTCTTAGCCATCTTTATTTCTTCTTTTGAGAACTCTCTGTTCAGCTCCTTAGCCCATCTTTTAATTGGGTTACTTCCTTTCT
>NW_008342631.1:118924-134510 GCF_000622305.1 Nannospalax galili | reverse complement strand
TGACTTGATCATAGTGGATGATCTTTTTGATGTGTGCCTGTATGCAGTTTGTGAGTATTTTGTTGAGAATGTTTTCATCTATGTTCATTATGGATATGGGTTTATAGTTTTCTTTTTTGGTTGTATCTTTACCTGGCTTTAGTATTAGAGTGATGCTGGCTTCATAGAAGGAATTTGGGAGTTCCCCCTCCATATCTTTTTGCATAAATTAAGTAGTATTGGATATAGATCTTCTTTAAATGTCTGGTAGAATTCTGCTGTAAATCCATCTGGTCCTGGGCTTTTTTTTAGTTGGGTGTTTCTATATTACTGTTTAAATTTCCTTTTGTGTTATGGGCCTGTTTAAGCTGTTAATCGCTTCTTGATTTAGTTCTTGTGGTTCCCATGCTTGTAGATACCCTTCCATTTCTTTTAGGTTTTCAATTTTAGTAGCATATAGGTTTTTAAAGTATTCCCTTATAATGTTCTGGATCTTTTTGGTGTCCGTTGTGATGTTTCCCCTTTCATCTCTGATTTTGTTGATTTTGAGGTGCTCTTTCTTTCTTTTGGTTAACTGGGTAGCAGTCTGTCAATCTTGTTTATCTTTTTAAAGAACCAGCTCTCGGAATTGTTGATTCTTTGTATTGTTTTCTTTATTTCAATTTCATTAATTTCTGCCCTGATTTTTGTTATTTCTTCTTGTCTGCAGGGTTTGGGTTTCATTTGCTGTTGCTTTTCAAGTGTCTTGAGTTGCAATGTTAAGTCATTTACTTGTGTTCGTTCCGAGTTTTTGATGTAGGCACTTAGAGCTATAAACATCCCTCTAAGGACTGCTTTCAGCATGTCCCAGAGGTTTTGTTGTGTTGTATTGTCCTTTTCATTTAATTCCAGGAACACTTTTATTTCTTTCTTAATTTCTCTTTTGACTCATTCACCATTCAGGAGTGTGTTGTTTAATCTCCATGTGTTCATGTGGTGATTAGGGCTTCTTCGGGTGTTGATTGTAAGCTTTATTGAATTGTGGTCTGATAGAACACATGGAATTATTTCAATCTTTCAGTCTTTTTGTATTTGTTGAGGTTTGTTTTGTGCCCCAGTAGAGGGTTGATTTTGGAGAAGGTTCCATGGGGTGCTGAACAGAAAGTATATTCTTTGGTGCTTGGGTGGACTATTAGGTAGATGTCTGTTAGGTCCATTTGATATATGGTATTGTTTAATTCAGATGCCTCTCTGTTAAGTTGCTGTCCTGTTGACCTATCTAATGGAGACAATGGGGTATTGAAGTCCCCTATTATTAATGAGTTGGGATTAATCTGGATCTTAAAGTCTTGTAGTACTGTTTTTATGAAGTTGGGTGCACCAGAGTTTGGTGAATATATGATCATGATTGTAATATCTTCTTGGTTTATTGTTCCTTTTATCAGAATGAAGTGGCCCTCTTCATCTCTTCTGATTAGTTTTAGTTTAACATCTATTTTATCAGATGTTAGAATTGCAACACCTGATTTTTTTTTTTTTTAGTACTATTCGCTTGATGTATTTTTTTCCATCCTTTCACCTTAAGGTAGTACCTGTCCTTGAAAGTGAGATGAGTTTCTTGCAGACACCAAAAAATGTTTTTGTTTTTGTTTTTGTTTTGTCTTAATCCATTCAACTAGTCTGTATCTTTTGACTGGGGAGTTCAGTACATTGATATTTAAAGTTATTAATGAGAGATGTGTATTGAATCCTGTCATTTTTATTTCTGTTCACATTCTTGATATAGCTGTGCATTTCCACAGTTATAACTTCATTGAATTTCTTTCCGTAACCCCATGTATATAGTCATTCCTTTCTTCAGCTTTTTGTATTGCTTCAAGAACTCTTTGAAGGGCTGGTTTTGTGGACATGAATTATTTCAGCCTATTTATGTCATGGAAGATTTTTCTTTCCTCTTCAACTATAATAGACATTTTGGCTGGGTAAATTAATCTGGGTGTATATTGGCATACCTTTATTCAGCACACATTAGGTATCTCCGTGTTTGACAGTCTGACCTGGGTGAGAAGTGATGACTATGGTTCAGTTGTCCAGAGTGGATATTGGCTTTTGGAAGCCACACAGTGCTTCAACCAGCTGTATGTCCATACACATGAAAAGGTCCTCTCCTTGTCGAGTGAAAACAGCATGGTCCTGATCTAACACAATGATAGTATCTTCTGGCTCCAGTCCTGGTTCTTGTTCTCCTTCAGCATGGGATGTTATCTTCTGGCCATCTTTCATGCCTTTGTCAATATGAACTTCTAAAATCATCTTCTCTCGAAGAGTATTCCTTCCATTGCAGCTTCTACATCTGTATTTAGGATTGATCCGTTCTCCATGACCCTGGCACTCCATGCACACAGACTGAATTTGCTGCACCATTTCTGGTCCTATCTGATGAATCCTTATTTGCATACCAGTACCTGGGCAGTTGGGACAGCACTGTACTGCTCGTTTCTTACCACCTCGCCCTTCACAGTTGTCACAAATCACATTCTTCTGCAGAGCCAGTTTTCTTGTTGCACTATTAGATAAGTCTTCTAAGGTTACTGAGAGCTGATGCACAACATCTTTACCTCTCCTCTCTCTCTCTGCATCCTTCCTCCTCCTCTGAAGAACGTATCAAAAATGTCCATGGGGGAGCCAAAACCACCTCCTGCTCACCCTCTTTAATGGCCTGCTCTCCTCCTTTGTCATATAACTCTTTTCTTGAAATCAGAAAGAACTTCATAAGCTTGAGAAATCTGTTTAAACTTTTCTCCCTCATTTGGATTCTTATCAGGGTGATACTTCAAGGCCAGTTTCCTGTATGCCTTTTTCAATTCTTCCTGGGTAGCATTGGGTTTGACGCCTGAAACATCATGGTAAGTGGTTTCTTTCACCATTTTCTATAGCCAGTAAGTGGCCTGTGCTGAGGGGAGCGGGAAGACACATAGCACTGCAAGCTTGGCCACCCCCACTCCTCTGCCTCTCACCCGGCGTTCTGGAAAGTTCTGCCCTGGGTTCCATTTTTAGCACAGCATAGGCCAGGCATAGTGGGGCATGCCTATCATCCCAGCACTCAGGAGGTGGAGGCAGGAAGATCACAATTTCAAGATCATTCTCAGCTACATAGCTGAATTTGAGGCCAGCCTGGGCTCTATCAGACCCTGTCTCAAAAAGCAAAAAATTATAAAAAAGTCAGTTGGCAGAAAAAGTCTGGAAATCTTTCCCTACCTGGGCGATATGTAACAAACAGCATGTGTAAGAAAAGCCCAGGAGAGAAGTGAGAATTTGGCTGCTATGTAAGTAGCCTGGTATTAGGAGTTAGGGAGATAGGTCAGTAGGAAAAGCATTTGATGTACAATTGTGAGGACCTCAGCTGAAATCCCCAGGATCCAGGTAAATGCCAAGAGTGTGCGATAGTCCTCCTGTAGTCCCAGCATGGGGAGGTAGACACAGGGATACTACTAAGCAAACTAAGTAGCTAGAGTTGCTGAATCTGTGAGCTGAATGTGGGTTGAATTGGGAGATCTTGCCTCAATGTATAATGTTCAAAGTGATCAAAGAAACTGGGCTGGAAAGATGCCACATTATGGTGGTGTCTGAACAAAGACAGACTGACTTTTAGCATTAAAACCAAAAGTGATCCTGATCCTTTCTGAGGACTTGTTCCTTCTGATTTCTTTCAGAACTCTTCCTGAATGAAGGACCTCGTATCTTCTCATTGGAAAAATGCATGTAGCATGAAAGAGGAAATGAAAATCAGAATTTGTCTTATCACGGGATTTTTCTCCCTTTCTTATCCCCACTGATCCAGAACAGCAAACACAAACAGATGTTATCAATTATCAATCTAATCCTACCTATTGTTTGCAACACAAATGGAATAATTCATTGCTTCCAATAACATTTTCTATTTTCAGCAATTATTATTATTATTTTGGTTTTGGGGGACAGGATCTCTCTGTAGCCCCAGCTGACCTGGAACTCACTACATAGACTAGGCTGGTCTTGGTCTCACAGAGATCTGCCTGTCTTTGCATCCTGAGTGCTGAGATGAAAGGTGTGGTATTTTCATAAACACACATGTATATGTTATTCTGGATCAGTGGCATGGAAGGATAATGAGGGAGTGAAACTATGTGTTTAGCTTATAAAAGGAGCCCAAGGCCTAGTAAGCTATGTAAACAAGCTGAGATTGTATCTCAGAAAGATCATTCCCATAGCTCCCCCTTGTTTGTTTTACTAAAGAAGAAGCATGTCCATTCAGGTGGCCACTGGCATTGGACTGGTTAGGGTACAATATGCTGGAGGGGTGACATGAGTCAATTCTCTGGAAAAGGTGGCATAGACAGGACAGCTCTGCAAGAAGGCAAAAAGACAAGATGCTTCTTCATGCAGTTGAAATTCAGGAGAGGATCTCTCTTCCTTTGCTAGGCTTTTGTTTCCTGGTGCCAGCTCATGGTACAGCTTTACCAGTCTTGCTAGGATTCAGAGGGCCTGTAGGAGAAAGCACAAATGTGGGGCCTCAGCTCCAATTAACCAGCCAGATGTGATCTAGTCATTGGTTGGGCCCTTGAGGAAGTTTATATAAGACCATGGATTTTGTTTTTCTTGTTTCTCATGATGCTTTTCTGCAGGTGTTGGGGGGAACTTGAACAATTCAAAACATTTAAAGTATAAATTGTTTTAGCAAGTTAGTTGTTCTTTAAAGTACAAATTGCTTTAGCAAGTTGTTCCTGAGCAGTTAATCTCTTATTCCTCCTTTTTTTTTTTACATATGTATTTGATTTTTGAGTAATGAATGAGTTCATTTAATTATGGATTGTCCTTGGAGGTTATAGGAAATGTCATGAGAGACATAAGCTTCCCAAAATTGGCAAAAAGAGATAAAAGTTTTAGGCACATAAGTAGGACCATAGTCTGATTTGCTTTGGGATCGCCAGTGTAGTGAAAGCAGTTGATAAATGTCTACAAACAACTTGAGACGATTCATGTGTTTACTCAGTAGCAAAGATAAAACCTACAAAAGTGTCAACACATACATGAACAAATTTAAAACTACTGAAGGAACTTATGTGAGTTACATTCATTTGGCCAAGTTCATTAGGATGAAGACCTTGGGGGTTGACTTATCTTGGGAGGTAGGGCTCAGTGACTGGCAATCAGGACAGCACAGGATAATTTGTTGAGCTTCTATTTGTGATCATTGAAACTGCTTATATAGCTTTAGCTTCTCAATGAAAAATGGGAAGAAGCTGTTGAAATAAATGACACAGCTAGGTAGTCAGCATGACAATTTCCATCTATAAGGGGGCCAGGCAATTCAGTATGGGATTGAATGTGTTAAATAATAATAGGATGAGTTCATCTATGAAGAAGGTTTTGAATAGAGGTAACTACTAATAACAAGAAGGGGTCTGAGGTTTGAGCCAAGGTGGCTTAAAACAATAGTTGGTGACTCGAACCACATAGTGGCAGTCAGTTAGTAAAGTGAAGGGTTTATTGGGGGAATTGTTTGAAAGCAGACAGAGTAGCTAAAAGTTCTGCCCTCTGCTGGTGTTTGTTCTGGCAGCTAGAAGAGAGTGCCATATTTCAGCATCATCACATGTAATGGCTCCTTTGATTTGTTGGCTCCATCTGAAAAAAATTGCTAGTTCATTAGGAATGGGAAGTGCGCTTATGGGGAAAAGACTTGTATAAATAATAGAATGCTATAAAGAATCTTTATAGGTGGGCAATGAAAGGAAACCTCCCTCCCAAATCAGCAAAAGTTATCTGACATTCTTCTGAGGTCTGTAAAAGAAAGTTGAAATTATCTTGAGATATGAAAGAATAAATAATATCTGAATCTTGTTTGATGAATTAGATGTTTCTGGTTCGGCCTTGTTACATAAGAGTAATTCTTTGTTGTTTGGGGTAATAAATTTGTTCAGATACATTGGGAAGAAATAACCATTATAAAATTTCTAAGCCAGGCATTGTGGCACATATTTTAATCCTAGCACTTGGGAGGCAGAGGCAGGTGGATCTCTGTGAGTCCAAGGCCAGCCTGGTCTACATAATGAGTTCCAGGCCAGCTGGGGCTACAAGGAGACCCTTGTCTCAAAAAGACCAAAAATTTTTTTTTCTAAAGAGAGTTAATTGTCCAATGATTGATGTAAGGAAAAGGAGAGTAGTAGAAACAGAGAAGTAAATATAAGCATCTATGAAAAAGTTGTCTTTGTTATAAAGCTTGAGCTATTAGGTGTAATTGGTGCAATACAATAGGAGTTAAAGTGCCAGGTGAACCTAAGTCAGTGTCTCCTTTAAGAGAGGCAAAATGGTGTGTGAGACACACACACACACACACACACACACAGCTTATTGAGTTTTTCAATTCCATTTTCATTTCAGTATGACTTTTCTTCAATGCTTGTATCTCTGTAGTGAATTCACTTTTCAACTCCTGAATTATCTTTGTCATTTCATTCATCCATATATTTGTATTTTCTTGAGCTTCTATCAGGTGTTTATCCCTATCTTTTTTTGAGTTGTTTGTGTGGACTTAAAATTTTTTTTAATTTATTATATTTTTTATGTGTATGCATGTATTGCCTGCATATATGTAAGTGCACACATGTCATGCAATGCCCACAGAGGACAGAAGAGGGCGTCGGATCTCCTGGACCTGGAGTTACAACAGACAGTTGTTAGCTGCCATATGGGTGCTGATATTCAAACCCAGGTCTTTTGAAAGAACAGTCAGTGTTCTTAACTGCTATGCCATCTCTCCAGCCCCTGTCTGTGTTTTCTTTAAATTCTTTAATCATATTTATGATTGTTCTTTTTAATTCTGTGTCCTGGGATTCCTCTATGTAGTTCTAATTGTAGAACTCTTGTATAGAAATGGTGGGGTTTTGTGGAGACATATTATTTTGTTTTTCCCTATTAGTTTTATTTTTCGTTGTGGTCTGACCATGTGGATGTATTTGCCTCTTGTGTTTCTGGTATGAAACTGAAACCTGCCTTTGCAACTTGTAACTTGGTTGCTTTCTGATCCAGTATGAATAGTTAGTTGGCCTGGGCTTCAGAGGGAGGCTAATCAGGAGCTCTCCAGGAGGGTCAGGGAGCTAGTCCCAAGTCCAAGTGATGGGAACCAGCTGGACCTGTTCTAACTAGCTTATCAAAGAAGGTGTAAGTTCTGCAGCCAAGCAACTGTGGCTGGTCACAGACCAGGGGAATGGTGACCTTGCATTACAGGATCAGACTATCTCTCCCTGATAGTCAGGCAGTGTCTGGCAGCCTCAGCAGGACAGGGCCAAGGCCCAAGGAGAGCTGATGGGAACATAATGGATTTGTTCTTACTAGCTAGCAGAGAAGGCCTGACCTCTGAAGCAATGGAAAGTACTAGAGATGGTCCCAAAGAAGGAGGATGGGTACAGTGGAATTTGGGTAACTCACTCTTAGTTAGGTGCTCTCTTGCAACCTCAGTGGGCTGGAGTCAAGGCCCAAGTAGAGCTGATGGGAACCAGAAACCAATCTTTAAAAATTTTTTAAAAATTTTCTGTGTATGAGTGTTTTGCGTGCATATATCTAAGTGGATCTGTGTCCTACAATATCACCAGAGGACAGTAGAGGGCATTAGATTCCCTGGAACTTGATTTAAGGAAGTTGTTAGCCACCATGTGGGTACTGGGCACCAAAACTAAGTCCTCTGCAACAGCAGCCAGAGCTCTTACCCTGAAGTCATTTCTCCACCTCAGCAGAAAGAAATCTTAAGAGTAGAAGGAAGCTATGTTTACAGAATCCTAAAACAAGCACCACGTTTTGTGGTTCAGTATTAAAAACAGGAATGAGACAAGAGCACTCATGTGACCACTTCTACCAGACCCTATGCTGGAGGTGCTGAGCAATGCTCTATTACCAGTAAGCAATTAAAAGCGAAATTTTATTTGAAAGTCAGAAATATTACTGGTATTATTTTCCAATATAATATTATATAAATATAAAATCCAGGTAAATTAATAGATTAATAATTGAATCTAATTGTACTGGAATTCAAGGCAAACCCCATCCCAAGTGCTGGGATTAAATGTTTGTGCCACGTCACCTGGTCAAGATGATTGGTTTGGGCATGCCTCAATAGTCGTATTTGTACTTTTAGGAGTATGTATTGAAATATTAAAGTTTGAACATGATTTATAACTTCTGTTGATTTTTTAAAGGTTTGTTCAAGTTTGTTGTCTTGACCAAGTGTTCTGTTCAGTCAAAAAAATATCCATAGCAGCCATACTTTTAGTTTTGAATGAGTGAGTTTATTAACTCTATAGCAAAGAAAAGTAAAAGAATACATGGCAAGAAATCAATAGATAGGTATGCAAATACTGGTAGGTAGGTAGGTAGGTAGGTAGGTAGGTAGGTAGGTAAGTAGGTAAGTAGGTAGATAAATGGATTGATGGATAACAGATTATCAAAATGGCTGCTCAAATTTCCTTCAGAAATCTACTGGGGAAGCCGCACTAAGGCAGTCAGCTGGAGTCCTGGACAGAACTGCAAGTCCCCTCATGTGGGCCTTCCAATTGAAGGAATAACAGCAGAAAGGGAGCATCAAAAAGTCAAAATCTTAGAAAAATCTTAGAAACATCCACCTAAAACTGATTGGGAAAGGACCATTAAAGCAGCCAGCAAAATTCATTGTGGTTAAGGTTCCCGGGGAGGTATCTAGTGAGGCTCCCAAATAAGAGAACAGGTAGGAACACACAGCACATCAAATCAAGTGCTCACAACACCCGACATAGGGATACTGGGGAAGTTGAAGCACTAGCAGGAGTGCCCAATTGAACTTTCTCTCAATGGATGAGCTTCCCATGGCTAGACATTCAGCTTCTCTTTCCCACTTCAAGCACTTTGATGACATGGGGTAAACAATAGTAACCTCACTTGGAAGTGATTTACCTTCTTGCTCTTTTCAAGACCTCACTGTTTTTCATCTGGCTGTTTTGATGTTCTCCCTGCCTGTCACAGATTTTGGGGGGATGTGTCCTCAAACAGTGGACCTCAGAAGACACTTGAGGCTAACTTGCTTCTGTCTGAAATGGTGCGGAGAGGGGAGTAGCCCCATTTCCAGAGCCAGCCTTTCAAGTAGCATAGTACTATTCTCAATGTCATGTAGATTCCACAAGAGCATGAGAGAGATGGCTCAGCAGTTAAGAGCGTTTACTGCTCTTCCAGAGAATCCAGTTTCAGTTCCCCACACTCACATAACTGCTCACAAACGGTTATAACTTCATTTCCAGAAAATCCAATGTGACCTTTGGCCTTCTGGTACCAGGCCCTCACATGCTGCCCATATACCCATGCAGTCAAACATACACATCAAATACAGGGGCTGTAGAAATGCATCATAGGTTAAGAGTACTGGCTGCTTTTTCAGAGGGCCTGGGAGCTCCAAGTGCTAGTGTACTGATGGCTGATTGCTTTTGTACCGTGACTCATTTTCTTTCCCAAAGTAAAATCTGACAAAATATCAAGCTATTAACACTCAAATTATGACCCACCACTTGAAATGTAAGAATTCATATATTAAAGACCAATCTTTCCCCAAATTAAAGTAGGCCACTTGTATGATGGCAGCTCCCACATGAAAAAATAAAAGGAATTTCAGAACATTATATTGTTTCAAATATTCCAATCATCAAATGCAATATTATGTGGACTACAAGTAATGGTAGACATGGAGAGACATATACTCAATATAAAAAATGTGCATATTCCATGGTTCTAATGCCTGATTCAGGCCAATAAAATGACTCAACTGATGAAAGCCCTTCGATCCAAGCTGGACAACTTGAGCTTCAGCTCGAGAACCCACATGTTGGAAGGAGAGCATCAACCTCTGTAAGTTTTCCTTAGACCTCCACAATACAACTTGGCATGTACACACACAAACATTAAATGTAGATAATGGTAAAACTGTGAATTTCTTCATCTCTCATTTGCTACCTTTATTTATTTGAGCCATACATCATCCTTGATTATTTTAACTTAAGTATGGTGTCCCTACATAAATGTCAAATGTAAATAGTATATTAAAATAAAGGGCAAAAAATATTAGATGCATATTTTCTCCTCCTCCCCATCCTCCCCCTTTCTCCTCCTCCTTGCTGACCTGGAACTCACTGTGTAGGCCAGATTGTCCTTGATCTTCAGAGATGTGCCTCCATCTGCTTCTGCCTCCTGAGTTCTGGGATTAACGGCATGTGCCACCACACCTGGACTCAGATCATTTAAAATATTATTTAAACATTTTTTTTTCTGTGTATGAGAGTTTTGCCTGCTTTTAAATGCACCTATTCATGGAATGCCCAGGAAGGCCAATAAAGGCTACATCCCCTGGAACTGGAATTATAGATGGTTGTTATCCACTATGTGGGTGCTATGAACCAAAACCAAATCCTCTGCAAGAACAGCCCATGCTTTTAATTGCTGATCCATCTCTCCAGATCTAGAGCCAGATCTTGATGGCCAGTAGATTTCATGATATCCAGGAGTTTCTTCCTTAATGTCTTTGCCAATTACTTTCCTCTTCTGGACTGTGTTCCTGATTACTTAGTCTGATCTATATCAGATCCAAGGAATGAACTTTTGTATTAATGTGGGGGAAAAACACCCTTGCATACTATTCAAAATTATGAGATCTATGGACATAACAAATGGAGGAAATTGACAAAACATGGGCATAGAAGAAATCATACAAGATAAAGCATAAAGGATAGTCAATGAAATAACAATTTCCATAATCTAGAGAGAGTCCCATCAAGATCAAGGGGATCATGAATGCCAAAGGAGAAGAACCTAAAAGAACTTCCTCAATTCCTATTATGATTAAAAACTTATTGTACAGAACAAAGGATATTGAAAAGAGAGAGAAGCAGCAACTTCTGATGTCAAAACCATCAGAGTAAGAGCAGATTTCTCAACAGGCAGTCTAAAGGTCTGGGTGTTTTCTAAATAAAAGCATTGATGTTCACATTTAACCTGTGATATATGTGAATCCCATGGGATTTGTATCCTGGTGGATTTTGGGCTTATTTTATCATGGAGCTGAACTCACTAAGGTGGCCATGAAGCCTGGTTGCCATCATGGCTGCTGACCTCACTAAGAGGGAGGAAACCATGAGACCTGGTCTCCATCTTGGTTGATGACATCATCAATACTGGCCAGTCATGTGACTTGATTGTCATCTTGGACAGTAACATTTTCAAAATAGTGGTGACGTGTGTGACCTTGCCTCCATCTTAGTTCAATCACATGGCATAATTCAAAATGGTGACACCCCAAAATTTACTGGTACTACTGAGCTCTAGGTATTCATGATTACTTAGTAATTTCCTAGAGTGCAAACATACAATCATATGTCCTAATCCTCTTGAAAATTTTATTTTGTTTTTAATCTTGGATTCTTGATTGCATCATAAAAAAACAAGACACATTTTTATGTCAGATTAAGGAGGTAATATCAGACCTCCACAATGAGAGTTTAAATTTTAACATTATTTTAACCTGTTTCTGAATGGGATTACTATTACTGAATGGGAGTTCTATTTAGATTTTATTTATTCTTGACTTGAAGTCTTAATGTTTCCTTTTCATCTTTCCTGTCTCCTTTGATTTATGCTAACAGGTTAGACAAGGGGAATTTTGCTGGGTTTTATATGTATAGGCATCTCCCTGTAAGAACTATAGAAATAGAAGAGCAAGTCAGATACTAAAATCTTTTGCAATGTGATGGTAATTAAGAACTCTGGAGCAGGGAAAGCCTGGAGATAGAAATGGGGATGTGAACAGGGATCTTCCCTTACCCTCTGAGGTTATCCAGGATAGAAGTCTTTGTTTTCTAAAGCTATCCTTGCATTTCTGTTATCTTTGCAGCCCTATGTTATCTTGCTTAATTACCATGTATGTGCTGGTACCTTTTGCTTGTATTCCTCACTTGAGTATAAAAACCCTCCAAAATTTGAACAAGGGGTTGGTCTGACTGTATTCGTGGGGTCAGTCCCGCTAGCATAAAATTATTAAACTTCCTCTCCTCACCTGACTTTGGCTATTGGTTCTGGAGGTCCCCAGCAAGATCAAGTCATCCATACTCTAGTTAGTAATAGAGGTTGCTGCTCCTGGACCCTGCAGTGCCCTCCTTGGCCCCTGGAACAGAGAACTGTGCACTCCCAAAGAATTTCCTCTCCGGGTCTCCTTCCAGGAGGCCAGAGAGAACTGCAGAGCCCCAGACTGGAGCCTCTCATCAAGGGAAGTGAGACAGAGACCCAAAATGGACATCAAGACCAGGTAATAGGCCCCAGGTTAGACATGTGGAGGCCCCAGGTTAGACATGATTTGATTCCAAGATGGCACTGGCCTCCAGTCAGGAATGAAGGGGACCAAAGTGCTGTGCCCTGATAGATAAAAAGTTGGTGGAGAATGAGCTAATGGAGGATGAGGCACCAAGACACGGATAAAACTCTCAGCAGGATACAACTTTATTTCGCACGGGACACATTGCCTTTGGGGAAGGGAAAAATGTCTGTCCATGGATTGTGAGCTGGGGCTTATATACAGGGGCTTCAGAGTGCTGAAGGTGGGAAGTCTTTTGGGAAAAATAAGGTGGGGAGAAGTAGGAAAAGCAGGGCTTGTAAACCTGGCTCTGTTCCATCTACCAGCCAGGATCTGGGTCAGGAAGTGGTTTTTTTGTTTTTGTTGTTGTTGTTTTGTCTTCCTAAGATAAGGGAAAAGCTGCTATACTAAAACAGCTCCTAAAATCTCTGGTTAACAGGCAGAATCTGCTTATCTTGTCTTCAGAGATCAGAGGAAAGGCAGGCTGCCTCTTAGAAGAATCTGCTTCCCTTGACTTCAAAGGCCAAGGTGCTTATCAGATCAGTTCCCTTTTCTCAGGAGCACGAGAAGTCCTTGGAATCCTGTTGGTGAGGGGGCAGGGCTATCTGAACCTTAACATCCCCATTTAAGGTAAAACAGTAATCAGGCAGGAAACTGGGCCACAACTAAACCTTGACATTATTCCAAGGTCCTGGCCCTGTTTTAGGTAGACCAAGGATTTGGTGGGAATAATTAGGGAGCAATTGTCTTAAACTCTGAATTATTGTGCATGAATGTGAGAGTGAGAGTAATGGTTCCATGGCTCTGTGAAGCCACAGAATCTGACTGGGCCTCACCCTGTGGTTCTGCTGAGGTTCTGTAACCAAAATGGGCACTCACCTTCGGGTGACTGAGCACAGAAATTGTAAGTGTGGCCCTAAGGTAAGACCTCTTAAGTCACCAAGAGGTGGCCGGCCAGGAAGGCATCTGAATGAGGGAGACTACCACTCTCTACCCTCTCCTATACAGACATTACACACATCTCAGGCACATATAAAATTTCAAATGGGTTCCTCCCAGTCCAAGTGTCAGACCCAGACTGTCCTCCACATGATGCTGGACAACTTTAAACTGGGCTCTGCAGGAAATTATAGCATTAAGATGAAACCCTCCAAATTAAAACTTTCTGTGAATTTGAGTAAGTTGATATCAGGTCATGCTGTATAAGAATCCTTGAGTCCAGATGGAGGCTACCTAAAGCCTAAAACCCAGCCTCATACTTACCAGAAGAAGAGGAAAAACTATCCCATAGCTATGAGGAGATTATGAAAAAAGTGTTCTACGATCCACATTTAAAGGATGCAAAGGACCACAATAATGAAACTCTGTGAAGGTCTGAACTCTGATCTGAAATCAACTCAGAGCTGGAATGGGAGGCCTCAGTTCCCAGGGAACTTGGATGTTCTTCTTTTGCAGTTATTCCTATCATGAGACTGACCATTCCTTGAATCCTATTAAATGTACCTAAGTAAGCTTGTGTAACAAAGCTGAGTAGCTAATAAAGTTATAAGTAAAGAACAGAATGTTTAATAAGGACGGATACAATTCCAAAAAGGGCTGAGTCCTGGGAACACAAAGGTACTGTAAATATCATGAAGGTACTGTAAACATCATGATGAGATGATTTGGCTTGAAAAGAACATTTTCTCTTCCTCTTGTTGTACTATAAATAAGGTTGTTTCTTAGAATAAAGTATGCATTGGTTCACACTCCACTGCATCTCCTGTGTTCTGATTTCTCCTGCACCTATACCTCGGGATCCCCAAGCCCATTAGGCTTGAATTGTGGTCACTGATTTGTGACAGCTGGCGCCTGAACAGGGACCCCCAACATTGCACCCAGAGGAGGTGTTGAGGATAGAGTTGCAGTTTAAGTAAGTATAATGGGACAGAGTAAATCTACTCCTTTTGTTTCTTTACTTTCTCAGGTGGAAAAAGCATTAAGAATACCGCTTGATTTTTGGTCTGTGTTGCATTAGAACAACTATCACACTAATCAATCACTGTCCGTATAGCTTGTCACCAGCTCAGGTTTTTGTACTTCTAATGAAGCAGGTAATCTCTTTGATGTTCCTGAGGAGTTAAAAAATAAAGTTGCTAAAGAAGTTCAAGAGGTTACTTCTTCGGAGCCTTCTTTAGAAACTCCTGTAAGGAAGGAGCCTTTAGTTCCTCCTTGTCTGGCTCCAAGTTTTCCAAGTTCAGATGAAACAGAAGACTCATTAGATTCTGATGAGGACTCAGTTATGGCTCGATGCATTAGAAAGGAATTACAGGGACTGGTTCTGACTAAGCATAAAGTAAAAAGGAAACCTAAACGAAGGTGAAGAGTAACAGCGGCTCTTGCAAAATTGTTGGCACAAACTTCTGAGTCTGAATCTGACTCTGAAATTATTATGTCTAAAGCTGCATTTCCAGTTATTTGACATCCACCTGTCAATGGAATTGTGGCCTAGCCATCTACTTATGAAGGTATATAGATCACATTACGAAGGTTCGAAAGGCAGTAACACTATATGGTCCACAGTCACCTTATGTGAAAGAAATTGTTTTAGGCTTCCTTAATCATTATGGGAATCTTGCTCCAGAGGATTGGAAAGTTCTGTGTAGATCATTGGTGAAACCATCAGAATATATTCAATGGACTATATGGTATAATGAACTTGCTTCCTCAAAAGATAATGCTGCTTCTACTGATCCACAGATTAGAGCTATTACTTATCCTATGCTAACAGGAACAGGAGCTTATGATTTGCCTGCACAACAGGCTAATGCACCTCAGATTATACATGCTCAGCTTCAGGAGGTTTGTCTTGAAGCTTGGGATCATATACAGCCTGAGGGAGAAAAGCATGGTCCTTGGCTTAAAATTATTCAGGGATCTCAGGAACCATATGAAGAATTTTTGGCTCACTTTCAAAAGGCTGTGGAATGTTCTGTTCCTGGGGTTGCTGCTCAAGAAGTAATTGTAAAAGTTATGGCCTGTGCTCGCTTTGGCAGCACATGTACTAAAATTGGAACAATACAGAGATTAGCATGGCCCCTGCGCAAGGATGACACACAAATTCGTGAAGTGTTCCATATTTTTCAGATGCCAAGGAACTCAGAAAGTAAGCGACTGTGACCAATAATAGTCATATATATAGAGATTAGAAATGCATGTGAAAACGTCTCAATGTCAATTGCCTTAAAATGAATT